>NC_090741.1:118703889-118726389 GCF_036898095.1 Palaemon carinicauda
TATTATTATTATTATTATTATTATTATTATTATCAGTCTGGCTTATTCTTTACATACTATCCTCTGTCCTTATACAACTGACATCACTGTGATTATCAAACAATTCTCTTTCACCCAAGGGGTTAACAACTGCACTGTAATTGTTCAGTGGCTACTCTCCTCTTGGTAAGGGTAGAAGAGACTCTCTAGCTATGGTAAGCAGCTCTTCTAGGAGGACACTCCCAAATCAAACCACTGTTCTCTAGTCTTTGGTAGTATCATAGCCTCTGTACCATGATCTTCCACTGTTTTGAGTTAGAGTTCCCTTGCTTGAGGGTACACTCGAGCACACTATTCTATCTTATTTCTCTTCCTCTTGTTTTGTTAAAGTATTTATAGTTTATTTAGGAAATATTTATTCTAATGTTGTTACTGCTCTTGAAATATTCAATTTTACAAGTGTTTCCTTTCCTCACTTGGCTACTGTTCGGGCCCCTGGGCTCATAGCATCCTGCTTTTCAACTAGGGCTGTAGCTTAGCAATTAATAATAATAATAATAATAATAATAATAATAATAATAATAATAATAATAATAAAGATAATAAAAATAATAATAGTAATAAGTTCTTTGAGATAAGATTTCGAGCCATATGATTCTGCAAGCTTTGGATGTGACCTAACACACTTGACTAGTAACTGAGTATCCAAAGCATGCAAGAATACTTATTTCAGTCCAATATGGCATAGACCCTCTCGCTCCACTAAGTCATTTCGATTGAGAGTGGTAGTCACATGACCCGTTCCAGCATTGGTAAACTTAAATACACTACACTAACTATGAGGTACCTGATATCCTGCTTAAGACAACAGAGAGCCGTGCCCCATCAGTTCGGCTCCATTCAATCACACAAAATCGGAGTTTAATTTTCTTTTCAAAATATCGGTCTAAGTTTCGAAAAGTTTTATCCTGTTTAATTTTCATAAAGTCCAACGCATTCTGCTATTCTTCAACACCGGAGAAGTGATAATTTTTGAAGAAAATGAATGAGTTTCGTTTCCCAACGATCACGCGGCTCACTTTCATGGGATTAAGGTTAAAAAAGGTTATCCATGTTATCCACTAGTATTGTGGTAAAAAATGAGGTGTATAAGGCTGCTTTCGGGAAGGTCAACATTCTAGAGGCTCATTTGCTCGCAGTAGATATTCTTAAACTATAAATTGGTGAATTTTATTTACCAAAATTTCCAAAAAATAACATCAGAGCCTTAGCAACAAACAGCATATTGTTTTCAAATTCATCGGGTTAAAACGACATATTTGTTTTGATTTTTTTTCTCAAATTAAGTCTTATCATTGGCCTGAATTGATACAAGGATATTTAATGGGGAGTTAGAGATTCTTATGTTTTGATATTTTCAGAAGGAAAAGAAAATCATTTGAATAAAAAGATTTGCATTAAACAAACATTTCATATTTGTTAAATTCTTACATTTCATTGGGGTAAAATTTCATTTGCGTTGAAAATTTGAGGGACAACTATTTACCTAAATACTGAGTCCTGAATTCACAAGAGAAATTCTAATAAAGCGCATTTCTAAGGTATAGAGGTTTTGCAGCACAGCAAAACTCTCTCTCTGTAATAGCTTTCCATTACGAAATTACATCCTTGTACTGCTTCTGAAGAATTATATTAATTTCAGTTGTGTTTGAAGTTCACTTTGCTTTATGAAATCCTATGTATTTTAACGTAATTCCTTGATGTACCTTTAAAAAGACAACTGATTAATCATATCTGCTTGAACGGCCTTCATATATATATATATATATATATATATATATATATATATATATATATATATATATATATATATATATATATATCATTCTCAAAGATTAACTTCATCGAGGAATAAGACAGTAGATTAAGCGTCAGTAGATAAGGAGAAAATTTCAATTAGTATTTCCATATTAAGACAAAAGGTGGTCTTCTTGAACTGATGAACAGTTGACCACTTTGCTACATTTATTATACTTTAATCCTGGAAAGCCAGAAATTGTATATTTTCTGTGATTTTATGTTTTTCCTTTTGCAAGTAAAACAAATTATCAAATTGTTTCTCATTCTGTAAATTGTAAAGATTGAATTGAATATCAATACGTAAAGAATATGGTAATTTATGTATTATATATATATATATATATATATATATATATATATATATATATATATATATATATATATATATATATATATATATATATATATATATATATATATATATATATATATATATATATATATATATATATATATATATATATATAAATGAGATAATTATCAATAGTGAAGCTATATGCAAAACTATTTCATGACAATTAAGTCGTAAAGGAGACCGAGTTATGAAAAAATATATGATTATCGTATTCACTAATTACTCCATTAACATTTCTTATGACTAAATAACAGTTCCATGACTTAATCAGCGCTCTGCAAAAGTAATTAATTAATTAAATAGCCATTATACATTTTTTATAAGAAAGCGCTGTGGATGAATGGATGCTTGAATGCTACATTCTCCCCATCCAATTGTTCACTCTTTTTAGATGGAAGGCAGTAGGGTGGTGCTGGCTACAGCCTTACATACATGCTGTTATCTCTTGTTAGTGTTAGTACCTTATAGTCCTGACTGCCAGCTTAGTGGCCGGCAGCCGGGTGGATGGTGGTTCTCTATTTTCAAATATCTGCCGGCCGGCACAGGTTGTTGCCTGCCTCGGCCGGCCGGCAGTTGGCTGCACACCCTCAGCTCTGCCGGCCACTACGATTAGTGGCCGGCAGCCGGGGTGCAGTCGGCTTCCGGCATATATATTATGAACTGCCGGCCGGCACTCGGAAACCAGTGATCTGCCGGCCTTTTAATTCAATGGTAGTATACTTTTGAACTGAATCCAGATATGCCGGCCGGCACGGCAGTATATAATATACAGTAGCCAGTATTTTGCAGTATAGTATATCGTGCAAGTAGAAAACTACAGTACTAAGTATACTGTAACACTAAGATTCTTCCAACATATATTGTGTTGATGTGTAAAGCCTATTGTGAGACCACTCACCCTAAGGAAAGTGAGTTCTTTCTTTGAATAAAATTTAAAAAATCCCTAGTATTAAAACTTTTGATTACTAGTGTGAGTTACACTGGAGTATCCTTATAGGATAATACTTTTAAAGTTTTTTCTAGAATTAGAATTAACCTTAGTTTTAATATATGGGGAAGTCACAGCAATTGGCTGCCCAGGAAATACAAGTATGTGTCTTTCCTTCTTT
The DNA here is from genome assembly GCF_036898095.1 of Palaemon carinicauda. Taxonomy (NCBI): domain Eukaryota; kingdom Metazoa; phylum Arthropoda; class Malacostraca; order Decapoda; family Palaemonidae; genus Palaemon; species Palaemon carinicauda. The sequence continues at coordinate 118,707,193 of NC_090741.1, forward strand.
CCTTTCTAACTTAACTATCTTAAGGTATGGAACAATAATAATAATAAGTTTTAGACTTAATCTTGTGATATGTTTTCACTGGATACTCATTAGATTCTCTTCTCTTTACAGGAGGACCATCCGAGGTGCGGGAGTATGTTTTGCAACGTCCACAGCAAGAACTTCTGCGGACATGAGTTGTGCAGGCGGCAGGTGATCTCAAGTATTGGGACCCACAAGTATGTACTATTTGCACTAACGTGATTACGGAGGCTTTTGACTCCCCTAAGTCGGCGGAGTCAAGGGATGCAGCTAGGGAAAACCTGCGAAATTGGATACAGGGTTTTCAGAAAAACACCACGGGGCCTTATCTTCCAAGTGGGAAGATGCGGGCTTATCTTTTTCTCAGGGCATCTGAGGATACAGTGATTCTACAGCCTCACGCAGAAATGCCCTTAGTCCGGACTCCAGTAAATGCTGAAGTCTCGGACGCTTTACAGGACATGCAACTGGACGATAGGATGTCTGAAGTGTCAGAGTACACGGAGAATTACCTTCTTGTGGAAGGTCAGGAGGAGGAGCAGACCCAAGCTCCTGAAAATGAAGAGGAAGAGGTTGACGTGGTGGCAGTCTCATCGGTTCAGGCCCCAGAACTAGTCCCCTCGACTTCGGCTGCTATCCCAGAAGAACTGGGAAGGACTCTTTCTTCTATTGTTGAAAAGATTCAACAAATGCAGAAGAAAAATTATGAAAAGGAAGCTGCGATGAAGTTGGAGATGCACAGACTCACAGCATCCCGCGGGCCCCAGAAGAAGCTCAGCGTGAAGGATCTCCTTTTGTGTTCAGATGCAAACCCTTGGAGATATGCTGAACATATGCCGATGACAACTGGAAAGATTGTCATTTCAGAGAAGATGGAATCAATTCCCCTCGAAGGGGTGGAATTTTGGCCTAGCAAGGAGTCTTACCCGGACTGTTATGTCCGTCTCAGGATGGAGCCAGCCTCAAAGGAGGAAACGGAACCAAAAGAGGTCATAGTCTTTTGACCACTGTAAAGCCTGGGCTTTACTCACCACTTCTATGAAAGAGAGGGGCTTCTCCAACTCAAAAGTGCCTGCGTTGAGTAAGAATCACCCCTCCTTTGTTGCCTCTCCAACTAGAGCCTTCCCCTTTATGGAGAAAGGTACAAGGCAGCCTTAAAGGCAGTCGAAGCAGGGAAGCCATGCCCGTCTTTGGACGAGTGCAAGCCTTTATCCCTGACCTTGCCTATGGATCAAAAAGACTGGAAGGATGTATAACTTATCTTCTCAATCGGGAAGCTGGAAGCTGATATTGCCGGACGTCAGTTTGGTGAGGACCTTCCAAAGCTGTCTGAGTTTCTCTTGCGTAGGGAGCAAGAGACGAAAGAAAGACTTGCGGCATCTATGTCCCTTCAGACAACTCTGGAAACGATGGCAAGCGACCCCAAGAACCAGGAGATGTTTATGGTAATGGCCAAAACCCATTTGGCCAATGTGACCAAAGATCTCTATAGTTTCATTAAAGCTAGGAGATCTTGTAGAGAGTCCATGTTCGCCTCGGCTGCTGTGAGACACGAATGAAGGAAACTGATCTCATCCAATATTTGGGGTAAAGAACTCTTCCCGAGTGAAGTGGTCAAGGAAGTATTAGACAAGGATGCCACAGAGAAGAGAATAGGAACCTTCTCCAGAAGTGGGTCCTGTCTCTCAAGAGAAAGTCTTCCACAGATAAGGGTCCCCACCCAAAGAGGAAGACGAAGAAACCTAAGCTACCCTCTCGGCTGGCCAAGCCCTACAGACAGCAACAACAACAACAACTTCCTACGAACGCGGTGCCTCAGGTGGTGGCACAACCTCCTACTACGTACCAGTTGGTACCTCAACCAATAGTGACTCGGTCGCCTGCCTTCAACCCAGCGTTCGAAAGGCAGTCAACGACCTTTTGTGCGAGACCTAGAGGAGCAGCCAGAGGTTCCTCTAGACGCCCCTGAAGAGGAAGGGGCTTCAGAGGATTACGCGGTCAAGGAGGCAAGGCCTCAGGTCCACAACAGAAGTGAGATGCTTCTGGTAGGAGGGACACTAGTTATTTCGGGATCGCTGGACTTTCAATCCCTGGGTCCACAACCTAATCAAGAATGGACTTGGTTGGAGAAGGAACAGGGCTCCACCCCTATTCCCACAATTCTTCCAACACTCCACCCCCGTCCTGGAAGAATATGTATGGGAGCTCTTGGAGAAAAGAGTAATTCGAAGAGTAAAGTCCATCAGGTTCCAAGGAAGGCTGTTTTGTGTTCCCTAGAAAGACTCAGAAAAACTCAGTCATTCTGGACTTGTCATCACTTAACAAGTTCATAGTAAACCCCAAGTTCAGGATGTTAACACTTCAACACATAAGGATCCTATTGCCCAGACGGGATTACACTGTCTCCATAGACTTGTCAGATGCCTATTGGCACGTTCCGATTAATCGTCAACTCTCCTCCTATCTAGGGTTCAAGCTAAATCGAAGACTTTATGCCTTCAAAGCCATGCACTTCGAGCTAAACATAGCCACAAGGATATTCACGAAGCTTGCAAATACAGTTGTTCATCAATTACGCCTAAATGGGGTCCAAGTAGTGGCCTACCTGGACGATTGGCTGGTGTGGGCAGCATCCGAGATGGAGTGCATGCAGGCTTCCAAGAAAGTAATCTATTTCCTTGAACATCTAGGATCAAGATCAATGCCAAAAAGTCTCGACTATCTCCAGCTCAAGAGTTTCAGTGGTTGGGAATCCACTGGAACCTAAATTCACATCAACTTTCCATTCCTCTAAAGAAAAGGAAAGAGATAGCAGGATCTGTCAAGAGACTTCTGGAATCCAAATGGATATCAAGACACGAACAGGAGAGAGGACTTGGTTCTCTACATTTTGCTTCAGTGACAGACCCAGTGCTACGAGCACAGTTAAAGGATGTAACAGGAGTTTGAAGAATATACACATCAAACGCTCGAAAAGATCAGAAAAGACCATTTCCGACTCGATTGCAAACGCTTCTCAAGCCATGGTCCAAAGCCAAGCAGTTGAAGAAATCAATACTCCTTCAACCACCGCCACCTTCAGTCATCATCCACACAGACACTTCAAAGGAAGGATGGCGAGGTAAATTTCACCAATGGAAAGTTCAAGGAGCTTGGTCCAGCTTATCCAAGACATTTCACATCAACTTTCTGGAGGTCATGGCAGTTCTTCTTATACTGAAGAATTTATCTCCTCGCCACTCACCACTCGACAGCGAGGTGATAGTGAGATGCCTGAATAACCAAGGTTCGAGATCACCTCAAATCAACCAAGTGATGTTGGCCATCATCCGTTTGGCGGAAAAGAAGAGATGGCACTTGTCAGCAGTTCACCTTCATGGGTTCCGCAACGTGACGGTGGATGCTCTATACAGGTTCACAACAATAGAGTCAGAATGGTCCCTAGAGGCAGTATCGTTCTCCTTCACCTTATGTCCAGTCCCGGAACTGAAGATAGACCTCTTTGCGATGAGCAACAACAAGAAAATACATTGGTACGTAGCCCCGTACGAGGATCCCCTAGCGGAAGCAGTGAACGCAATGTCCCTCGATTGGAACAGATGGTCCAGCATTTACCTGTTCCCTCCATCCAACCTTCTACTGAAGGTCCTCGACAAACTAAGATCATTCAAGGGGACGGCTGCGATAGTGGCTCACAAGTGGCCAAAAAGCGCATGGTTCCCTCTGGCGTTGGAACTACGACTGAAGTTTGTGCTGTTGCCGGAGCCAGTTCTGACTCAGCTAGAGCAGTAGTCGACTGTCTTCGCTTCATCACAGAAAACACGCAACCTTCATCTCATGATTTTTTCTCCTTAGCGATAAAGAAAAGATTTGGTATTTCAAAGGACAGTATAGACTTTTTGGAAGAATATAAATCCAAATCTACTAGAAGACAATATGAGTCGGCATGGAAGGAGTGGGTGTCTTTTGTCAAGACAAAGAAGCCAAAATAAATCTTGACGGACTTCTGTTTATCTCTCTATTAACCTGCATGATCAAGGGTTGGCAGCCAACACAAGAACAACGTGTAAATCTGCCTTGACAAGACCTTTACTTTATGCCTTTCAGGTCAATTTTTCTAACGAAATCTTTAACAAGATCCCTAAGGGCTGTGCTAGACTCAGGCCGACAGCGCCTTCGAAACCTATATCATGGTCTCTGGATAAGGTTCTTCATTTCGCTTCTATGATGAACAACGATGAGTGCGCTTTGAAGGACTTGACCCAAAAAGTCATATTTTTACTTGCACTAGCCTCAGGGGGTAGAGTTAGTGAAATAGTGGCCATTTTGAGAGATGAAGGCCATATTCAGATCTTAGAAAGGGGAGATCTGAATCTTTCTCCGGACCCAACGTTTCTTGCCAAAAATGAGCTGCCCTCTGAAGAAAGATGTCTCTCTATGTCCAGTAGAGAGCTTAAAGGTCTATCTTCGTAGAACTTCAGACTTTCAGGGAGGTCAGCTTTTTAGAGGAGAAACTTCAGGTTCAAACTTGTCTCTGAGACAACTACGGGTGAAAATTACCTACTTTATTAGCAGAGCGGATCCGGAGAGTACACCCACAGGTCATGATCCGAGGAAAATTGCTTCATCCCTGAATATCTTCAATAATATGAATATTGAACACCATCGCTCAAATACTGGTTGGAAGTCATCCAGGGTATTATTTAATCATTACATGAAGCAGGTGGAGGAATTAAAGAGGTCTGTGGTAGCAGCAGGTAGTATCCTTAAACTTGTTGCTTAAAGCTGCGAGGAACATTGAAATTAATTGGGATGATCAATTTAGGGTGGGTGTGTTTTCCCTGGGCGGTACTACAATCTATGTGATAAGCCACTAAGGTGCCTTGATAGACTGTTCCATGGACAAAGGTGAAATAAGCATAATGAGTGACACATGTCCCAGGCGTTTTACGCAAGTGTAATTAGACAGTAATGACAGATATGAAAATTTATTGATATTTTCATTTTCAGTGGCATGATTTTGGGTTTCCTTTTCAGGTGAAACAAGTTTTTCTGGTATTACTGTTTTTTTCTTTATGGTGTAATTTCACATCATCCACATTTCATATATTTCTGTAAATGTTGATTGATCTAATTATTTATTGTTTGTAAATAAACTAGTTTTAGATGTACTTTGCGTCTTATTCGGCGAAGTTCATTCTGATGAAAAATTATATTGAGCATTGCAACTACTACGGATATTAGTTGATATATAGAAAATCTTAAAAGATTGTTCCTACGTGTAAGACAAACACTCATCGAGCTTGTCAACCCTTATTCAGGATAGACCATAGCTTTCTGGTTTGGAATGATAATTGATATAATATCTGTTCTTAAACGGATGAAAACCTCTGATTGATACTCAAATGAAATAGGTATACCGGGGAGGTGTCAGTATTTGATAGGGACATTAGTAATTTCTAATACAAACTTTGCTTTAGAAGGTATAGGTCGACCCCTCTATACTGGTTTGTGTGCTGGACATCCATAGGTAATATGTATTCCTCAAGACTTTTCCAGAATCTAGAATGACTCTTTCCTGTGGGGGACAGGAAGTTTCAACATGAGTGATGTTTAGAAATAATGATGTATGATGGTAACATCATAGGTCTTTAGGTCTACTTAGACCAAGGAAAAGATTATCTTGAGGTTAAGGCACGATTGAGAATCCACAGATACAGTAATGCTCTGGTAAACTTCCATCACGATGACATGGCCTGAGCCCAAAAATTCGCTCAAAATCTATTTTTGGGTGAGATAGCCATGTCGTCCTGATGGACCCGCCCTTCCTTTTTGTAAAAGGGCTAAAAAAACCCTCCTAATAGTACAGTATCTGTAGCACCTCACATATCACTACAAGGAATAAGATGGCACCGTTGATGACGTCAGATACTGACTTGAAACGGGAAGGAGAGGTACCTTACTAACGGCTCTCCTTTTGTTTTTCGTTTTCTTGCCACTTTTTTCCCTCGAAGCATTAATGCTATTCGGGGTGAAGATAGCTATGTTGTGTTTTAAGAATACGTCCTCTGATATTATGTGATATCCCTAAAAGAATTGTTTAGGGATATTCGCTCCAGAATTATAATTCTGGATACCTTAACGTAAAATTCTCTGGGAAAATCACCGTAGTCAAATAGTCAAATATACCCAAGGAAGCTACCTTATAGGAACTTCCATCAGAACGACCTGGCTATCTCACCCAAAAATAGATTTTTCGCTTCACTCAAAATCCGGTGTATATATATATATATATATATATATATATATATATATATATATATATATATATATATATATATATATATATATATATATATATATATATATATATATATATATATATATAACTTAATTGATAATTTGGTCTGGAATAATAATAAAAGACAGTAAACTAAGCTATAAACCCCAAATACAAGTTGAGTGTATGTGTTTGTGTGTGTTTGAGTGTATCCGTTGATCATTGTATAAAGAAGCGTGTAACAGGCAAACTTTATCTTTAAATGTGTATAGAAAAATATAACTATGATACAAATGACAATTTCGAAGTTAAAAAAAAAAAAAAAAAAAAACTAAAAAAAAAAAAAAAGGCTATCGAAAAACTAAACCCAAAGCATCCTAACGTAATGTATGAAACCAAGTTTTTTCATCAAAGCAGCAATGTAACTCTAGCGTAATGAGTATAATTAACCTTTAGCCATTGGAAATTTATCTCCATTACCTTAATTTTTCATCCATATATAGTTCAGTAGAATTTTATCGGTCATGAAACCTGTTAGCATTCAAAGAGTATCAAAATCTTTTAACACTGTTGTAATATGGCATAATAGCACTCCATTTCTTGCGATAGGGTAATGCACTCCAACATCTCGCTTGATTCCTTCTCCAGGTATATATTATTAAGAATTGTGTCCTATCTTCATGATAATGTAGCTTACGGTAGAAAGGATATATAGAATTTAGGTTACTTGGAGTTAAAATATATCTGAATAATTGCATTACCCTTAACATTTACAATATGCGCACTTAAAATAATTGTAAAATGCCAAATGATATCCCAAATATGCAATATCTCTTATTAATGGGAGATCAATGCCGGCAACCTTCTCTAGGACACTAGCTGTATTTCTGCAAATGAAAGCGTTGAACAAATAATAACTGATTATAACCTTGGTATTTCAAACCATGCATGTGCAGTTTGCAGTAAAAGTCGAGTTACCCAATTTCAGTAAATTACGTTCAAAAGTTTTTAACTGGCAACTCTTACCTACGGCACATTTTAATGACACTAGATTACAACGTCAACATATTTTTATTATTTTCTCAATAAAAGGTGCAGTGCATTATGCATGTTTTTTGTTTTGTTTTTTTTCTTTAGCAACTGCGTCATTATGAATTTGTTTCTTATACCTGCATTAGTAAAGTATTCAATGTAATGAACGGGTTAGAGATATAGTTGGTGTTGAGTTCTAACCAGAAGCAACTTTGCGTTGTCACTGTCAGTTCACCAACGTCCAGTCATCTGTCGTACATATTTAGCGCTATCTAAAGACAGCTGGAAACACCATCCCCAAATCTGAGTGCTATTATTGAGCTGCAATTCCCCTAATATTTAAGATGAAACACATTACCAATCTTCTTAACATCAATGACACAACTGAATATAGATGAGTAAATGATAAACCTTCAAAGAGGTGGAGGAGTCCACTGACAATTCATATATGCAGACAAAGTGTTAACTGGCCTTATAACTGAGCATCCATTTTTTATATTGATTCTCCTTTCTGACTAATACACAAGCCATCATATGCTATTCTTTATTATTCTTGAAGTCTATTCGTGAGATTAATATTTTTGATACACTGGTTAACATTATTCCTAGAAGGAATCGACAGTCAAGTTTCACATACTAAATACTGCTCTCTCTCTCTCTCTCTCTCTCTCTCTCTCTCTCTCTCTCTCTCTCTCTCTCTCTCTCTCTCTCTCTCTCTCTCTCTCTCTCTCTCTCTCTCTCTCTCTCTCTCTCTCTCTCTCTCTCTCTCTGAACATTATTAAGAAATTTTTAGGTAATAGATGTCAAAGAGTTGTTGCTGATGGTCACCATGGTGAGTATAGAAAAATTATATCTGGTCTTCCACCGGGTAGTGTTCTTAACCCATTACTGTTCCTGTTATATACACATGACATGCTGTTTATCCTAGAACACAAGCTTGTTGCAAATGCAGATGATGTTACTCTCTGCATCAATTCTATCTCTCGAATGTAGATCTGGGGCAGCTGAATCCCTGAATAGACATATAACCAAAATTAGAGCATGGTTACAATTATGGTGTATGATGTTGAATCCTAAAAAGAAAATCAAAGTATGATTGTAAGTAGGTCAAGGACTAGGGCTCCTCAACATCCTGATCTCGGTATTAACGATGTTTATTTAACTGTGTATGACTTAAAATTTTAGGCTTGATTCCCGACAGGAAATTTACTTTTGAGAAACACATTAGCTATGTGACTTCGTTAATTGCAAAAAATATTGGCTTATTGAGAAACACTTTTAAGATTTTCGGTGGTCAATCTATTCTGAAGAAGTGTTTCAATTATTTCATTTATCATGGTTCGAGTATTGTTCTTCTGTGTGATCTTCACCGGCTAATTCTCATTTTATTTCGTTAGACAGGAACTCACGGTCTATTAAATTTCATATTCCTGATCTATATATTTATCTTCAGCACCAACCTTTAATTAGTTCATTATGCATGTTGCAAAATATTTTTCTTAATTCTGGCTATCATTTACATTCAGATCTTCCTGGATAATTCCATCCAGTTCGTAATACTAGGCATGAAGCTAATTCTAATAGTCAAGCCTTCTCTATAATGAGCCTCAAAACTAAACAGCAAACTAGAAGTTTCAGATACTAGATAGCTCATAATCAATCAATCAATCTAGAAGTTTTATTCCAGCTGTGACAAAGTTGTGGAGTGATCTTCCTAATCGGGTAGTTCAATCATTATAACTTCAAAAGTTCAAATATCCAGCAAATATTTTTATGTTTAATATTCAGACATAAGTCTTTTTATCGTTATATATGAATTATCTGTTTTAATGTTGATAATGTTTTTATAATTGTTTTCTTATATTTCTCAGTACCTATTATATCATTTATTTACTTCCTTGTTTCCATACCTGAATGGGCTATTTATCCCTATTGGAGTCCGTAGGCTCACAGCATCTTGTTCTTCCAGCTACGTTTATAGCTTGGCTAGTAATGGATAAAATTGATAAAAAAGAAAATATTTATTTTAATGTTGATACTATTTTTTGAAATATTTTATTTTACCCTATTTCCTTTCCGACCTGGGCTATTTCCCCTGTTGTGGTCCCTAGTATTATAGTATCCTGCTTTTACAGCTAGGTTTGTAGCTTAGCAAATAATAATAATAAAAATAGCAATATATATATATATATATATATATATATATATATATATATATATATATATATATATAAATGTACATACTCACACATGCACACACACACACACATATATATATATATATATATATATATATATATATATATATATATATATATATATAAATATATATATATATATATATATATATATATATATATATATATATATATATAATCTTACAAAGCTGGGGTAGTTTAAAGTAAATAAAATCATTTATTCACAATTTCATTAATATTTCATTTGTACATTGAAGATATTATACCCAACCAGCAAAGTGAGCTCCTCTTGTATAGATTTGAGATTTATAGGTAAATTACGTAACACAATCATTGTTAATCTCATTGTATTCTTCAATCAAGTTAGTAGATGTAAGTTTATGTTATTTTCAGGAATTAACTTTTTAATTCACGTATTTTTCTTAGGGAGTCTTACATAAATTATTGGAGAGTGTTGTTGGATTCGTGAAAGGGCTCAGGTAATATTATTTTATATTCAATTGTTTTAGAAACGTTTTGAAGGCCTGGCGATAGAATGATATCCTTTCTTTATTTCAGGGACAAAGGCTGGGCGGAGCTTGCTACCTGAGAGAGCCGTCTGGTGTGGTGTGAGTATAGCATTCGGGAAAGGGACACTTGGCAACTCCTGACACGATGCTCAGCCCCCATGCTTTCATACCTCAGTCCTGGAAGATTCTAGAAATAGGTGAATTTCCTACAAAAGGGGACATCAAGTTTATAGATTCAGATAGATATCAACTACCAGTCTTAAGATTGACATCTCCTCACCTCTCTCACTCTCGCACGCAACCCAGTGTATTGTTGTTGAAAGTGTACAATACGTTTAGTGTGTCCTCTCCTATATGACTCTGTGCTCAAAAGCAAATCATGTATCGATAAGATACGTGTGATTAACCGGTGATTTGGAATTCATTGTATCAGGGTGAGAGAGTGTTGGCTTTGTGTAAAGCTTTATTTGCAATTGGCCCACTAGGACTATTAGAGATTTGTATTGTGATCTGGTTGTCTATTTTTCATTAAGTGTCAAACTTGAATAGTGTATTATTCAGATTGAATTTCAAGCTTTTGTATAATTTACATAGCATTATATCTTTTCTAAACCTAAAGTTTATTAAGTTATTATAGTTGAAGTTAAGTTAATATATAATTATCAGATCGTAGCATTTTTGACTCAATCTAAGTTTTGTTCAGACTTGATTTTTTCTAGTGACTCATTTTGTCATTATATAAATTCTTTTCAAAGTGTTGTAATTCACATGGAATATACTTATTTTTGTGAAGAGTTTATCATCCCAATCACCATTTTTCAGAATCATATTCCCCTCTTATCCTATTAAGAACCACGTAAAATTTTAAATATTACTCTATAGTAATTACCCAGTATCGTTTTTAATGTGCTTAAGAGACATTCAGTGCTTTATATATTTCTTTCTGGGAGCTGTTTAACTGTCTCAGAGTTCATATACTATTTTTTTAAATGTTACACTTTTAATGTAAAAACCAAGTGAGTTTGGAATTCAAAAGGTAGATTACCCTACCATTATTATTATATATAACATTATATGTTCGGTTCCCAGTCACGAGCCCTAGTGTAATATATTTTTACTGATATATATATATATATATATATATATATATATATATATATATATATATATATATATATATATATACATATATATATATATACATATATATATATATATATATATATATATATATATATATACACATGTATATATATATATATATATATATATATATATATATATATATATATATATATATATATATATTTAACTATATATAAAATTATATATATACACACACACACACACACACACACACATATATATATATATATATATATATATATATATATATATATATATATACGTGTGTGCGTATATTAGTGTGTCTGTGAAGCTTTCCATGATTAATTTTGATTAATAAGGGGGCTTCTTAAAGTAAATTATTTCATCAAAGTATAGTGATAATCTTATGAAGACAATCATTTTAACTCTCTCACAGAAAATTTGTGGTATGATAGCTCCGTATTTTAACATCCTTTACCAAAGGAAAACTGTACATATGTAAACTGTAAAGGTACACTAGGCCCCTATGCAAGGAATGCACAAATTTGTAGATTCGGTATCAAGGAAGTGAGAATTCCCGTAGATGTTTTTTTTTCCCTCTTAGGTGTACAAGGCTGCTTTCTATCTTCGTCTTTTGTGACATTCCTTGGACGTCTTCCCTCTCTTTCTTTTAGTTCTTGGAGCTTATAACTGCATCGCAGAAGGCAAACAATCTCCTGCTTTCCTTCAAGCTTCATTTTACACCATGTCTTTATGGCATTAATTTCAGAGCCCGGTGACTTTGTTGTTGTGTGTCTATCAGTTCATTCTGAAGACAGGATGTAGTAGTCGAACACTGGACCCCACCCCCGGTCTCCAATTAGGCTCATCATGTCTCTCTGACAGGTGTACTTTCTGAACGGAACCGACTGACGTGTAGACCTCCATACTTATATATGGTATATATCAATGAGTGGCAACGAAAATGAATGCTCATGACATATTGACTTCCGGTGATAATGTTCACGATCTTGGACTTTCGGCGAGACTTTAATTCTAACGAAATTTTATGTTTATCATACTTGTCTTGCATTACTGCTTAACAACGTACTGTTTCGTCTCATGCAGAACTTCATCATTTACAACATTATGAAAGCAGGTTCCTGCCACTATAATTAGATTCTCTCTCTACTACCTGCATTTCTCTGTCCTATTGTACTTGTTGACGTAATCACTATATTTTGTATGTCTCTCTATCCTAATTAAGGAAACAACCCTATGAAATAATTCATCATATACTAACTTATTCATTATTAATATATATGAAAGAATTTATTTCCTGCATAACATTTATAGAAGAACTCATTTCCTGATATAATTGTGTGTGTTTGTGTGTGTGTGTGTGTGTGTGAAGAAAATGAAGACTGAAGTACAGTATACTACAACAAGACTGCGGAAGAATTTCACAAATACTACTTAAGGGTCTGATAGACACCCATTGTAAGTTACAGGGCACTCTTGTGACTATATATTGTTATTATGTAACATACACCCTAAGTCCTAGTATGCCTTAAAGCCAAAATAATAGTCTTAGACTCCAGAGCCTTTTTATTATTTGAAATATACTACTGTTATCATCGTGGAGAACCTACATATAATTTGTGTTGTTGATTATGTCCATTTGTAAGATAAAAGTAAAATAATAGAAATCTACTATTAACCATAATCTTATTACCATACTATTCTATCTTATTTCTCTTCTTGTTTTTTTTTTTTTAGGTTTTTATAGTTTATATACGCGATATTTATTTAAATGGTGTTACTGTTCTTAAAATATTCTATTTATTTTCCCTTTCCTCACTAAGCTATTTTCCTTGTCGGGACTTCTGAGCTTATAGCATCATGCTCTTCCAACAATGGCTTTAGCTGAGCAATTAGTAATAATAATGATAATAATAACTTACCACCGTGCATATTTTTTTTTTATTCAAAGTGAATAACACCTATGTAGTTTTGGCTATATTTGAAGTTGTTACTTGTAATAACTTATAGCAAGTTTTCTAAATCATAACCCTAACTGACATATGCTTTATACACAAAATCATATCAGCGGAAATAAGCAATGGCTTTGAGTTTATATGTCTAATGCATGTATTATCATACATTTTAGATTCATGCAAGGAAGAGGGACTGTAGAAGTAATATTTGCTTTGAGACAGATGATAGAAAAACATCGGGAGAAACAAAAAAGATTACATATGGTCTTTATTGACATGGAGAAGACATACGATTAAGTACCAAGTCATGAGCTGTGGAGATGTATGAGAGAAAAGGGAGTCCCTGAGAAATACGTAAGAATCTCCCAAGATATGTATGAAAGGACAGAAGCAACTGCTAACAGAAAGTTTCTCAGTAATTGTGGGACTACATCAGGGGTCTGCAATGAGCCCTTACCCATTTGATCTGGTCATTGATGTAGTAACACAAGGTATTGGAAATCAGTCTCCTTGGTGTATGCTTTTTGCTGATTTTGTAGCACTAGGTGAAAGGTAGTAGAAGAGAAACTGAAGTAGTGGAGAAGAGAAACGGAAAATAGGGGATTGAAAATCAGCAGGAAAAAGACAGAGTATTTTAGATTGAAAAATGGCGAGAATGGGGAAGTTAGTTTACAAGGAGAGAGATTGAAAAGAGTTGAAAATCTCCGGTATTTAGGATCAACAGTTAAAGAGGATGGTGATCTGGTGACAGAAATAAACCACAGAATACAAGCAGGGTGGAAGAATTGGAAAAATGTGCGTGGAGTGCTACGCGACAGGAGAATAGGAGTTAAGTTGAAAGGTAAAGTACACAGGACAATTGTGAGACCAGAAATGATGTATGGAACGGAGACGTGGGCAATAAAGATGATAGAAGAGAAGAAGATGGATGTGGCAGAGATGAGAATGTTGAGATGGATGTGTGGGGTGACAAGAAGAGATAAGATACGGAATGAGGTAATTAGGGGTACCGCAGGAGTTGGAAAACTATCAGATAAGATCCAAGAAAGTAGACTGAGGTGGTACGGTCATGTCATGAGAAGAGATGAACAGTATATTTGGAGGAGAGTAATGAAAATGGAGGTACAGGGAACGGGAAGGAGAGGGAGACCAAAGTGAAGGTGGGTGGACTGTATCAAGGATGACCTTCGATCAAAGGGAATAACCGGTGATGAGGTGTGGGACAGAGGTAGATGGACAAAGCTGGCCAGAAACATCGACTCCACATAGAATTTGGAAAAGATGTAGACAAAGAAGAAGAAGAAGAAGAATGGTATTTGACTGCTCATTTCATTCCAATTGGTGTCCTTATGGAATTTGTTTAAATTTTTCCCTCATAACTATATCATTTATCAATCCTTGATCTTAAAATATCGTGAAATAACATATAATTGCCTCATTGAATGTCGCTCACACCAATGTAGATATATTTTTTTAAGTAAAAGAAAAGTTATTATTCACTTGAAAATGAAATTGGTTAATATTAATATTTTATTACATGTATTATAAAATATGAAGTGGAATTATAACCTATGTTAAATGGAGCAGAATAGCATAATAGGAAAACATTTATTCATAAATTTTCCAATAGATCTGTGATAGATATCATGTCCATCATCATCATCATCGCACTCCGATGACTTCTCCCATTATCACAATCATCATAATAACATTTGCATAATGCTGTGCAGGGTAACTCATTCATCACATAACTGTAATGCTTGGATGTGCATCCTTTATTACATCCACACTTAGTCAGCTCTAAGACAGCTTTAGGAGCAGGGAGTTCTGTTGTCATTAAAGGGATTTATCCCTGGTACAGATATAGTTCACTCAGAGATGTGTTGTAGGAGAGCAGGTCGGGTTGGGGGTAGGTTTTCTCCCTCTAGGTTCTTTGTCCTGAAAAATTTCCATCTAAGTGTGGGGATTTCTTGAGCCTCAGAAAGGTCACCATAACCTTTGCAGGTGAAGACTTCTAGTGATTTTATCACTTCTGGTAAGGATTCTCCAACCATTGTAGGTATTTTAATTGTTCCAAGGCCCATTAGAGTTTTGATGATTTCATCATTTTCACCTCAATCGATTAAACGTTTCACCCATGTTTCCTTTGATATACCCACAAACTTTCCACCCCAGTCAGCACCATTGAAGTTGTATATACCTAGAAAAAAAAATTAGATAGGGTTAGGAACATCTTCTTTGTTCAAGAAATAGATAGTAATGTATAGAGACAGATACTTATAATCCTTTTAAACCAAGATTTTTTATATCTATTAAAATGAACCTACCAACAACAGCTTGAGATTTTTTTTCCTAAGCGAGCAACATTCTGCACAATATCAATAGCAGGCTGTCCTCGTTTAGTTCCTGCAGATATCTTAATTGTGTGCCTGGGTGAGAGGTGGTTATTAGCTACTAGATCCATGAGCAGAATGTAAACATCTGTGTCTGAAGATATGACAACAATATCAAACGGTTCTTCATATACAGCAATTGCAAGAACTTGATTGGGAATCAGGATATCTGCTTCTTCATGGCCATATATTTCAGATAAGTTAGCTCCAACTATTTTGTGTTCATATGCTACAATCCCATTTATTGGCTTATCTTTGAAGTAAACTTGTATGTACTTAGCCACAAGAGGTACACACGCCTTCTTATTTTTTGAAGCAGCTAGGAGCTCTGCTATTGACATGACTAGTTTTGATTTTAGATGAGGAGTAATAGATTTGGCTTCTGTACCTCGAGCTATCTTCTTCCAAGTATTTGACTTTATTGACAGTGATTTTTCGTCATCAGTGGACTCATCAAACAGTCATCTCATTTCAACACCGCCTGCAGTCATTTTTTCAAGTTTCTCGCAGACCGCATGCAGGATATCAGCTAGAAATTTCACACTAGCTGTTTTCTTCATGTTGCTAATAAAATATATATTGATGCTTTTGCGTGTACCAAAGTCCGTAACATGTAACCATTATCATATTGAGTGATGCTATATGTGTTGAACTAATCATCGATTATGTTTAGAATCTAATAATACATATATTTCATGTTAACTTACCAATAGAATTGCTTATTATAGTTAGGATTCTCAAGGATCAATAGGTGTTGGTGTGTTTATAACATAAACAGGACTCGTTTATTAAAATGCCATGTCACTTGTTACTAGGGCCAATCTTGTCATTTGATTGATATCAAAACACTAACTCATGGTGCTCCACATAAAGAAAGAGGTTTTATGTGGCCTAAAGGCCGCACTCTAATTTTGGTTTCCTTTAGGCATTATTACGAGAACCTTTGCCTATTCGGTCTTAGAACAATCTCCAAATGGCAATTCTGAATACTACACAGCCTGCAGCAACTACGCCCTGCACAATGGGCCATATACTAATATGAATGCCTTAGAACAATACTGGGACAATTATGGGAATACTAACATGATCCAAGAACTCCACCATGTTATTTTTGTTATTAAGACATCAATACGAACAGAATGAGCTATCAAACACCTCTGTAGGTGAAAATCAAATTTTGCCGAAATTTTGGAATTCCTGCAGCAGGACATCAAACCTGCTTTGAGGGTGCGATGAAAACATCAACCATTCCATTGGCAGCGGGGTTGTAGGCAGTTGTCTGATGTAGGGTGATGCCCAGGAGATTCGTTAATGATGTCCACAATTGAGAGGTGAAGGGTGTACCCCGGTAAGAAGTAATATGCACAGGGATATCATATCTTGCAATCCATCCTGAGAGTAAGGCAGATGTACATAAGGTGAACATTACAGTTTCCATGGGAATGGGTTCAGGCCAACGAGTGGAGCGGTTGATGACGGTAAACAGGTAATAATGTCCTTGTGATGTGGATAGGGGGCCTACAACGTTCACGTGAATGTGGGCGAAACTAGGCTGAGATTGATGAAAGGTGCCCACTCCTGAATCCATGTGTCGATGTACTTTGGAAGTTTGGCAAGAAGTACAGGCACGGACCCAATCCTTAGCATCCTTAATAAAGCCGTGCCAAATAAACTTCGCCTTGAGCAGCTGTGTAGTAGAACGACACGAGGAATGTGAAAGGCCGTGAATGAAATCAAACGCCTGTCGGCGCCTGGGAGCAAGAATCCAAGGTCGCAGTCTACTAGTACTGACGTCACAGAGGAGGGTGGTGTTGGATTCGTCATGGGGGACTTCTTTCCAATGGAGGGATGTGCAGGATGTCCTACATGCTTGATACTCTGGATCCTGTCGTTGGGCTTCAGCCAAGGCGTTGTAATCCAATCCCAGTTGAACGGCAGCCAACGTGTTATTTGACAGGGCATCGGCAATGGGATTTATTTTCCCAGGGAAGTGTTGAAGGGTGTAAATGTATTCAGCCACGGTGGAGAAATGTTGGCGTTGACGGGCGGACCAGGCATCAGACTGTCAAGTGGAGGCGTGCACCAGAGGTATGTGGTCTGTGTGAATGACGAAGGGCGTACTTTCTAAGAAATGGTGAAAGTTTCGGACAATATATACAAAAAATTAAATGTTGTTACCATGTGCGATCGTGTGACACACGGCTGGTACACTACTATTCAAAATATACTTTTGTTGCAATTTCGGAGAACCTGCATATAATTGATGAGGCTGATTATGCTCATTTTGTAAAATAAAAGCTAAATATTAGAAATGTAGAATTAACTCTATTCCCAATCCCAAAGCTACCTCACCATCATTCATATCTATTAGTTTTTTTTTTCTACCCACCCGAGACACTAAACCTATGTAGCCTTAGGTGTAGTTTAAGTTATGACTTGTAATAATTTATTGAAAGTTTCTAAATCATTACCATAAATAATATATGCTGTTTATACAAAACCACATTAGTGAAAATAAGCAATGGCTTTTAATTGATATCCCATATGCTTGTATTATTATGCTATGAAGCTCTCTAACTTTTTCTTCGTCGAGACGTCCTCTTTCCAGTTTCATCCTATCCACACACGACTATTCTCACGGAAGTTACGGTGAGCCGAGGGATTTATTCTACCAATATTATTGATAGGATCTAATTGAAAGTCCTAGAAGACTCTTACAGTAGTGATCTTTTACCTATTTTGATAAACATGTTACATATTCTGTCAACAAACTCTTATTCAACAACAAAATACAGGTAACATCCTGATGATATAAATCATTTTTTTAAGCTTTCTACCATGGGAAAGTGATATATATATATATATATATATATATATATATATATATATATATGTATATATATATATATATATATATATATATATATATATATATATATATATATATATATATATATATATATATATATATATATATGTCTCTGATTATTGGCTGGCCCCTGAAACACCTGTTTTGATAAAAGAAAGGAAATAATTGAAAGCAGATTTTAAGACGTAAATGAAAGAATCAGAAATTTCAGTACCAAATCCATATTATTATGAAATACAAGATATATACTGATTTATCCATACATTTAATGTATTGGAACTCTATTTCAATCGTATTTATGTTGAATTTAGGGAAAAAATTCTATAAAACATAGGTTATTTTGTAAAAGAAATATGGGTCAAGCCTATCATAAAATAATTAATATGCAGAAAGTATGACATAAGTATAGCATACGATTTAAGAAATTTACTATTGCTAAACTTTTCACCACTTCATCATGTATAGGGCATGCTAAGTACTATAGGGCCTAATAAGCGAAATGTAGATAGTTTGTGAATTTAGATCACCATTCCCATATCTCTAAAAAAGAAAAAAAAAAAAAATTTTGAAATTTGATACTTTGAAGAAAGAGGAGATATTTAATATAATGAAAGAAACATGAAAAACACTAGTTGTATTTTATTAAATTTAAGTTCAATACACCATGGTAAAAATAAAATAGATTTAGCAATGATAAGAAATCTACCAAATTTGGCGAAGCCCTAACTACTACAGTGTTATATCCCTATTTGTTCCAGGCATCTATAATATATCCTAACGAATGAAAATGTCCAATAGTAATAACATTGCCA
>NC_090741.1:118731389-118746389 GCF_036898095.1 Palaemon carinicauda
TATCGTGCTGTCTTTTCTTATAATGATATGTAAGGGATTTTTTGTAATTTTGTAATTTTATGGTCTCACAATACATTATTACCAATCATATAAAAACAAATAATATTATTTTCAACATATTGAGAAAAATTTGTTTCTCATTTTGCAGTATAGAACAGTTGAAGGGTCTTCCTACTTCCCCCCCCCCCCAAAAAAAAAAAAAAAAAAAAAAAAACAATGATGCTCTTTAGGGAATAAAACACATTGGAACTTTTGCAGATCAGAACCTTAGTGCTACCCGCGTGGGAACAATAGAATTCATCGCCTTTTTGCATGGAGGTCATAATTCAAACTTGGATAAGCTAAGGTACAAGCTTTTCACAAAGATTTGTTGTGAAAGTAGAAGACTTCCAACAACACAGAGTGCACAGGATCATAAAGCATGTAAGCTACGAGCGCTACATCAGGAAACATGTAATTACTGATTTTTTGTTTTACTCTCATCTCCATTTGAAAGATGACATTAAAGCTATCATTCTCAAAACATATGAAAAAAAAAAAATAACAGCTCCAGCACTGTATTTGATCTAAGAGGGCGCAGTTGCAAAAAAAAAAAAAAAAAAAAAAATCCGGGGAAGATGTAGCTGCAAAAGGGTACAGGTTTCCTGCAGTGGGTCATTTGGATTGGATTTAGAGTGCACAAATACACCTTCAGCCTATTCTATAGAAGATAATGATAGTTATGATGATTACTAGCCACATTATATCATGATGATACTACTCACCTAGGAAAAAAAATAAAAGTATTTGGTATTTTTCCGCAAAAGGGTTTTACTGTTTATATTTACTGTAAAACGTACAAGAAAGTTACGAAGATTTATTTTTGTAGAGTGACATATAGCTTCTAAAAGGGTATCGTAGTACCTTTACATTTGATACAGAATACCCTGCCATTAATGTGTGTATGGAAGTATACAAATGTTAAATGATATGTAAACAGCAGTGTATTTTTTCCAGAGTCATTTACTTGTACCAGGCAGTATTAGGAAACTTTTGCTGCATAAATGTATGTAACCGGTGTTGACTCAGCAATTAATAAAACGAATACTGAATAGTATTTAAGTTGAACTAAGTGTCATGTTTGATATACTTGGAAAATCATTTTCTATTGATGTGGTTTTAAGAATATTTTAAACCTCTTGTGGTACTGATCAATTACACTGTTTTTTTTTTTTTTGCAAAATGCAATAATTTAATGGTCACAAGTGTTCGACATTAAGAAAAAAAAATATGCAAAGTGTTCAATAATTGAAAATATATATATATATATATATATATATATATATATATATATATATATATATATATATATATATATATATATATATATATATTACCCAGTCAAGTTTTTACGCATTTAATGTGTTAGAATTCATTCGTCTAGAAAATTTCTTAAACTATTTTCTAAGCAAATAGGGACTGCGTCTGCCGTCATTTGTTGCATAGTGTTCATTAAAACTTTAAAAGACATGACATTAATTTTTTTTTCTTTTCCTGTGTTTCAGTAAAGATTATCATTATTGTGTATTTTTTTTAAAATTACCTTGTTATTATTACGTCCTTTCATTGTGAATTCTGTTTTCCCATTTTTTCATTGTAAGGCTAGTCATGACTAGGATCTTACCTTAGCAATACAGTGATAAACCAAGTGTAAATTTCCAAGCAACGAAACATCCTATGAAAGACCTTTTATTGTTGCCAAAAAAAATGGAAATCCAAAGGCCCTTTTATATCAATTCAAGGTAGGGAAATATAACACAGATTTTGAAAGTCGCAGTCTTTTTAGAAAACATTAATATTTGACTCTGGTAGCCCTGTATAAACATCATTAAAAAGAATCTGCTTCCTGATACTTTGCAAAGTGTTATCAAAATGCAATTATTAGATGTCGATATGAAGTTAGAAACATTTGTCAGCTACTGCACACCAGTTTGGAAGCCTATAGAAGGATAACTCAATAATGATGCCTGATCTATGGCTACTTATTTGCATTGAGGTAGTGCCAAATAACAGGAAAGGCTAAATTTTTTCCTTCATATAGTTAATGACAGATTCTGGTGAGATAATATCCGCTTGTAAGTTTGTATACGCATCCAAAATTTGGGTGAATCTTTTTTCGGGTAATGTTAGAAAATTACCTACTGTGCCTTATAGGCCTGTTTGAGATCTCCATTGCCACTCTGGTTCTAACCACCAGGGACTAAGTTACAACCCTAGATTGGCTATAATGGTTGGCACCATGAAAAAAAAAAAAAAAACTTTTTTTAATCCCCGCCCTATCTCAGCATAAGCTCTTGGAATATTGATAAATCTTCTCGTTCTTTCTTTTTTTTTCCTCCATCTCAGAATATAATAAAACTCAAGTTTTTTTTTTTTTAATAATCAAAGAAATACAATTATGCTCCGAGTTACCATCTACAGCATGCCTTAAAACATGCGATGTATAGACGTAGCTTAAAATATTTGACGGGAGTTGGTTCTGCTGAAGTATCCTCAGAAAATAAAAAGGGGGGGGGGGGAATCCCAGTCGCTATCGAAGAATCGGTATTTACTAATGAACTAGTAGGTGTTTTATCAGCAATTGGCATTATCAAAACCATAGAAGATACTCTATTTCATATATTTGTCATTTCCTCTGAATCGAAAAATGCTATTAAATAGCAGGAAGGTTTCAGACGAAAAAAGGACCAACCTCTATAACAAATTTAATATCATGAATATACATTATACACTATATACAAAAGAATAATTATATTAGTTGCTTGCACTGTTGGACTGGTGATAATTAAAAATGCAAATACATCTGTTTACTTAACAACAACAACAACAACAACAACAGCAACAACAACAACAACAACTTATGAAATGTCAATAACCTCTCCGTTAATAATTTTATGACCATAAAAAACATAAAAAAAAGATGCTTATTGACAACGTGTTTGAAACGGTGTATGGAACTTGAAACAAATTAAACAAACAGGGTCTAAATAAGAGCAAACATTATAATCATAATAATTATGATTTCGTATTTGTCATAATGTTTACACCCCATGAGAGAGTTCCAAAGTGCAGTAAAAGTGCGAAACCATTTTATTCTTAAGATGTATTGTGGATGAATTCACAGTATTTTGAAGGCAATGAAATTTATGTTTTGGTCAGAAGTTCATTTTGTCGATTCAGATTTTTTCTTTTTCAGATCCCCTCCCCCCCCCCACACAAAAAGAAAATGACCAATGAACGTTCCATTAATATAATAAGATTTCCATTTATAGCATTTTATTTTTTCTTATTTTATTAGCATGTCACACAGAATATTCATATATTCCTTCCCGAATTTATTCGACCTAGCTCCATAGGAGTTAATTCTACTCAATGGGCTGAATATTTTTCCACAACTTATTAACAATACAAATTGATTAGAGGAATATAAAAGGGCAATGTTCTGTAATTTACGATTAGAAGGTAAAAATAAAACAAAAACTGCATATTATTCTAGTCGCTGAGATGTGATCGAGAAAGCATGGGAAAATGTCGTTTGGGATTAGGTTAAATTTAAGTTTGAAGATAGTGAAGTATACCTCATGAGGCGAATGTGCATTTACAGAATATGTTTTAAAAAGTTTATTGTTATTTATTTCTTTTACTTCTATATTTCCTTATATCTTCAACCATGAGCTTATTTATTAAAAACGTTATTTATATATCACCATGTTTCGGGGAAAATGGCTTTTAATAAGGGAAATTTTATCTAATTGTGTTTATGTATGCGTGTATGCATACGTAAATACTTATGATTACCCTTTTCAGCGGAAACCTTTTATACAAATAGCCTAATGAAATACTTTAAAAGGCTTAAGAGAAAAATAGAAATGGAAATTAATGTAATAAAGAATCTGAATCAGTCGTGAAGAAAGCTGCAATGTAATACAATCCCCTTATTGCACAAGAATCAACAATGGCATCAAAGCAGCACAACAATATGAAACATTTATAATAGATACGTATTTATGCATTCTTTACACATATGAAACGGAATATATTATCCACTCCTGGCATTACAACATGAGAAAGTTTCATGAAATTAATTTCTAAAATACACGAGTGGAATTGCTGAAGCTTCTTTTTTGGTCATCGCTTATGCAATGGTAACTTTTTTGTTATTCACATTCACCCTAATCTTTTATTTTAAATAAAGTATTTCAAAAGCATAGGTGCAACGTGGTGAATGTAGAGAAAATAATGGATCAAGTGAAATAAGTTCAGGACGATATGCTAGTGGAAAACATATATAGTTTAGTAGTCTTAAGTTGTTGCAGATTAATTAGAAAGTTCACAGAAAATGTTATGTATGATGTATAATGATAAAAAACCATATATTAACACGGAAGGAAGAGTATATGGAAAGAAAAGGAGAATATATCTGTCTTTGGTGTGACTCTCGAGATACGAAAAATGTGTTTTTATATTCAACTTTGTTTATTTTTTAACATGACAGATAAAGTTCTTGAAATCCAAGAGAAAATAAGCGAAAAATATATTCCTTTGCCTTTGAGAATATAAACTTTGCATTTTACGAAGAGGATTACCGTTAATCAGTTAATAATGATGAATATGAATATGAGAAAGAATAAAGGGATCTCTCTCCTATTGGAATTCATCTGAAATCATGCAATGGTCAGAGTATTTTTTCAAGCTGATAATAATTTTCCTTTGCTACTTAATTAAACATATTTTTTTGTACTTATTGCCTGGCTTTACTGTCACTAATCGGATCAGCATGAATTCTAGGAAAAGATATGCAAAGTAATTTTGGCTTCACACGATATTTTTGCTGTGATACAGACATCAATAACTCAAACAACTTTAATGTTCTAAAATGTTAGCTACTTTTCATGACGAGTAAAGATACTGTTTCAATCGTTAGAATTATATGAAACTGCAAGTTCTGATTTATAGTCTTGGAAATAAGTTTTCTGTAATATAAATTACAGGAAACCTAATGTCTCAAAAAAAAAAAAAAAAAAAATAATAATAATAATAATATCACTCTTCCCGTCTTCATTTCTATCATGCTCTGATAATCTTCTAAAAGTATCTAAAACGAGAATTGTTGCGGTAAAAAACAAAAAGGAGAAAGTAACAAGTTAAACTTATTTATCATTAATAATTATTTATCTATGATGGTCAAACATGAACATGATTACCCGTATTGTCTCTAAGCAGCAAAGGCAAATGAATGGGAATATTGAAATAGAAATAATATTACTGCATAAAAATTTACACTGCTGAGGTTATATTAAAAAATAAACATGAGATCAAATGTTTAGACGTTTTTATCCAGGACGCATATTTTGTCAAAATCTGAACACTGACTGAACAATATCTAGTTTGCACAGTTATAAACACACACACACACACACACAAACACACACATATATCGATCTATCTATCTATATATCTATCTATCTAAATATATATATATCTATATATATATATATATATATATATATATATATAGAGAGAGAGAGAGAGAGAGAGAGAGAGAGAGAGAGACATATATATATATATATATATATATATATATATATATATATATATATATATATATATATATATATATATATATATATACATATATATATATATTTATGTATATAGATATATATATATATATATATATATATATATATCTATATATATATATATATATAGATATATATATATATATATATATATATATATATATATATATATATATATATATATATATATAAAAATATATATATATATATATATATATGTATATATATAAATATATATATATATATATATATATATATATATATATATATATATATATATATGTATATATATATATAAATATATATCTATCTATCTATCTATCTATCTATCTATCTATCTATATATATATATATATATATATATATATATATATATATATATATATATATATATATATATATATATATATATATATATATATATATATATATATATATGTATATATGTATATATATATCTATATATATATATATATATATATATATATATATATATATATATATATATATGTGTGTGTGTGTGTGTGTGAGTGTGTGTGTGTGTATGTGTGTGTGCGTGTGTGTGTGTGCGCGCTCATGTGTGTGTGTGTGTGCGCGCTCATGTGTGTGTGTGCACGCGCGTGTATGTGTGTGCGCACGCATGTGTTTTTGTGTTTGTGTGTGTGTGTTTTTTGGGTGTGTGCATGTGTGTATGTGTATGTGTAAATGCATTATTAGCATTTCATGATCGGTAGGTGGAAGCAACAACGCAGACTTCTTGGAAAAACTCCATGCACTCAGATGGAAGAGCACCAAATATATAAATTACAGTTGGTCCCAAACCTCGCCACGAGGAATTGCACCCAGTCTCACCCTTACTTTGCATTAAGTTTCCAAGTAGGTAGTGTAGGAAGAGATAGCAGAGGTAGTGGGTGGGGATTAAATACTGGAACTCTCCGCGCAGAAAGGGTATGGCTGGGTACACATCTGTAGAGCAAGGCGCACCAGAAATTCCTGTGTTATCTGCACCGGCAGATCAAAGACCTTGATTCCACCTATCAACAAGAAAATCGGGGTTGGGAAAATTACTCTTTCATTAATTATTGGCCTTAATATTATGAATGATTTTCTTCGAAGATAGTAATAGATGAAAAACAACACCCAAAAATTATTGACAATAAAAACAGAAAAAAAAAGAAAAAAAAAAAGACATGGAGCATAAATAATTGTAAAGTAAGAAAAACAATGCCTAATAAAAAAGAGACACCATTGTTAGACTAAAAAATGTAAAGCTTTTTAGCTTAATAAAAACATTTCACCTGTAATCGAAGCCGATGTGAAATCCAGCATATCATAATTCTTCTATGCGTATGAATCAGTTAAGTGTAATCCCACAAAATGATCGCCTTCTTTAAGAAAGCTTTTAACATATTATATCCAGGTCAGTAAAGTTTAAAAAAGGGAAATATGAAATTTTTTTTTCCTAATAATGGCTTGAAAATACTAAATTCTTGTTCAAACAATGGCATAAAAATATGCAGAATAATTTTTTTAAACGTTGGCTATAGATATTAATCATTTTTTCTTGCATAAGAAAAAGTTAGAGGAAATTTTTTGCCCATCTGACACTCAAACAAAGGTTAGATTTTTTTCGTTTTTGTACCTGATGAAATGGGACTTTTTTTCAATCTTTTTGTGATAAAGGAAGATTAAGAAGTTTCCTTGTGTCCGTCTCTTCAAAGAAGTTTGATGATAAATTGTTAGTTTTTACCAACAAGAAAACTATCAATTTCATATTTGTTCTTACCCTCATATGTATTTTATGGTATTTCATTTTTGTATTCATAGTCTTAAAACAAAGATTTATGAACCCTATGAACATTTTCAATAAACAGGCTTTATTAAAAATTTTATGTGTTCTTCCTTTCCTACAACAATTCTGTTATTCTTAATGTTCATCTATTATCTGCCATGCTCCAAATATGTCGTTCCCACACCTATTTCTTTTACATATATGTTATTAGAATTTCATCTCTCCATTTTATCCCCATTATTATTATTTCCACAGCTCATTGAGTTGCAACTTGCATAGGTTCTAACGATTTAGTAAGAGTCCAAGTTTGACAAAAAAATTAAAGTACAGTATACTAAAAAAAAAGACTGCCAAAGAATTTCACATATCCAACTTGATGGTCTGATAGACACCCATTACAAGTTATAAGGATTTGGCGCAACTATATATCATTGCTAACATATGGCCTAAGTCTAGTATGGTATAAAGCCAAAAGAATAGTATTAGACCCCAGAGCCTTAGTATATATATATATATATAAATATATATATATATATATATATATATATATATATATATATATATATATATATATATATATATATATATATATTGTTAGTAATGGCGGTCATTATGCCACCTTTTTTCAAATAACAAAAGACCCCGCCAGCAAGCATGGGTCGAAATACCATGAGTTTTGGGACCCTACCCAGAGTCTCACCCCCCTCCCACCATCCTATACCAGTCTACTCCCCCTGAGATCTCAATTTCAGCTACCTTCTACGAGTCACGTGACAACATCAAGGTCCCAGGAGAAGGAGGGAAGCGAGCTGTGAAGGACGTGGGGACACGTGACCAAGCCTGACCAATAGGACAGCGGTCAGGCCAATCCCCCCTACCTGCCCCCCCTCAATTGGGGGTCAAGTGGGGTTGATCTACCCAGGGAAAACTGGAGATCCTTCTTCATGACCCAGCCTCCATAAGGAGAACATCTCCTTTTCTTCACTCAACGTCCTTGAGGGAAATACCATCGCTCTTCACCCTCAAGACATCAGAGAGGCAGGACCTCTGTTTACATATTCTTCCATAAGGGAAGGAACGAGAGTCCTTTTTACTAAAGGTAAGGTGTCTGATTTTGAGATTCTCAAGATCCTTACCCAACCTCCCATCCCTTCCTTATCACACCCCATTTTTCCTTATCCTCTAAAGAAAATCCTACCCACTGAACCGTGTATCCTATCCCCTATACCCATACCACGTGTGCTGTTTAGTCCTAGTTTTAATACATTCACCCTGTGACAGTGTTGATTCCCATGTGTAACGCTTAAATCCCTAAGCTTGGCATTGTCATTTAATTTGCTTAAAAGTCTTAACCACACGACTTCATCGTGTTCCAAGCCGGTAGAAGTAAGTGTGCTGATAATAATTCAATTTATTTCCCCCTTCCAGGGAACGTGATTGCTGTGCTGGAGTTTCATCCACGGTCCCCCCCCCCCCAAACTCCATCTGAAGCTCCTCGTGGCATAAATTACAATATAAATAATTAGCTGTTGTGCTCCCCTTTTCTTTTATTAATTTTTATTTAAATATTATTGTAAATACATATATTTGTCATTATTCCTTGTATCATTGCTGACTGGCGACCTACCATTATTATTTGTTTTGTTAAGGCCCTTGAGTCCCTTAAGCAAGGCCGGACTCGAACCAGTGGCCCCTAACATATTGGCGACCAAATGCCAGGATTCGCTAAGACAGTAATTTCAAATTAATTTTATCAAAGTCAAATTCCCCCCTTTTTTCTGTCTTTAGCGACTTGACGAACCTCAATTTCATTTCAAGTAAATTATATAATCACTGGAGTTGGAACCGTGGAAGAAAACAGCAAAAGCATTCTATTCTCATTGTTAAAGTTTTGTGTTTATTAGTGCGTGTGTTCGCAGTCACCGCGAACCCTTTTGTTTTGAAAACCACGTGGGAGATTTTAGTCCGATTGTTTAGCAGGATAGCCAACCACATGAGAATAATTTGTGTTCTGTTTTTTCTGAGTGTTTATTATCACAGTGTTAAAATTTCCCATTTATTAAATATATTGTGCATTAGATGAATGTCTTATAGTGTTATTTGTGGTTAAAAAAGAAAATAAGTGAAGTGAAACTTACGAAATTTTAGGACAAAGACCGTGGCAGGCTGAGCACGTGTTCATTTCAAAACATGGCCAACCTGATATAACTCAGCCCATCGTCGTGATTCCGAACGAAGCCAAGGTTTAATATTGTCTGTTATTATTATCTTTGTCAATTGTTTACCAATTCTATGCAGACCCGAGATTTTAGTCGAATTATTGTACATTGGTAAGTGATTCACGCACATCAATCATTTAATCTTGTGCATGGAATATTTTATCATTTATCTTTAGTGCTAGGATACCGGCTAGTCTCATATCGGAACCTTTGGCTTACGATTCACGTAAACGTTTTACGGCCGTGAGGCATAATTCTATAGAGTAACGGTAACACCACGTGGCGTTCCTTATTTCGATTTTTTTTTCTTTTGATAGTATGGGTTCTTAATTTCATTTTATTACTTTCGTGGGATATTATTTTCATGTACATTATTGATAGGGATAAATTGTTTCATTTATATATATTGTGCAGTGAGTGATTGTTTAATTTCGTGTTAAAACTAGGTGAATTGAAATTTACGAAATTTTAGGAAGAAACCGTGGTAGACTAAAACACGTGTTAATTTCCTGTGTTGGTAACCGTAAGCACACGTGGCATTCTTTATTTCAATTTTTCTTTTTCACAGTAAGGGTATGCAATTTCATTTTGTTACTTTCGTTGGGTATTATTTTTATGTACATTTTTGAAAGGGATAATTTTCGTAAGATTGTATAACATTGTTAACCTAAAGATAAAGGATTTATGATATCACATTCAATTTAATTTTTTCAGTCAGGGTATAGGATCATTTAGATAAAATATTTGGAGGTGTAATTTTTTAAACTCATTTTGTTTTTATTAAAGGGAAAGTATGTAAAGGGGTTGATGTTCTTAACGAAGCATTAAGCAATCTTCGTGACATTGTTTGTTTATTTAATTTGTTATACTTTAAGTATAAATACAAACTTTGCTTTAAGGTCACAGAGTTGCAAGTGGTGGTGTTGCAATAACGCACCCACACGTTTTTACGATTCCATTTTTTTTCCTTAAGACTAGCATAGGAGGGTCACACATCGTGGAGATTCCATTTTTTTCCTTAAGACTAGCATAGGAGGGTCACACATCGTGGAGATTCCATTTTTTTCCTTAAGACTAGCATAGGAGGGTCACACATCGTGGAGATTCCATTTTTTTTTCCTTAAGACTAGCATAGGAGGGTCACACATCGTGGAGATTCCATTTTTTTCCTTAAGACTAGCATAGGAGGGTCACATCGTGGAGATTCCATTTTTTTCCTTAAGACTAGCATAGGAGGGTCACACATCGTGGAGATTCCATTTTTTTCCTTAAGACTAGCATAGGAGGGTCACACATCGTGGAGATTCCATTTTTTTCCTTAAGACTAGCATAGGAGGGTCACATCGTGGAGATTCCATTTTTTTTTCCTTAAGACTAGCATAGGAGGGTCACACATCGTGGAGATTCCATTTTTTTCCTTAACCCTGGATAGGTACGGTGGGTCGTTCGCGACCCCGAGCGTCAAAAAAAAACAGGTTTTTCTCACGTGACTCACCCCCGTGACTGAATTTGTGGCTGATCAACCTGCAGGAGGTGTCTCCCCTACACGCTCTAGTAGTGTCCAGATGTGCATTGCTGTAGCTGTACTCCTTCCCCGATTTCTGAGACGAGTCGGGGTCGTTCGCGACCGAGTTTACCCTTCTAAGGTAGTTTGCATAATTATCAAAGTTATTACGTATTATGAAATTGTCGTAGAATGGTGCAACTTGTATAGGTTATCAGTTGTGGAAAGTCTTGGTGGATTGTTTGGCTACCATGTGCATGATTTTTTTTTTAGTTAAAATGTCGTTCATCACCACGAGGACCATTTTACCGCGAGTGCCCCTTTTTCATTTTTTTTCATTTTTTTGCCAAGTCATTTTTCCGTAAGATATTGCCAAATAGTGTCGTAAAACTTTTGCTTGTTTAGTGTTGGAAAGTGTATCTAGATGATCTGGCTACCCATGCATGACTTTGTTTTTGTCAGATACGACGTAGTTATTGGTATATTGGGTATTTAACTGCGGTTACCAATTTCTGTTTTTTTTCAATATTTGTAAAAATTACTACGTAGTAAGGAATTGCCGTATATTATTCATTTTTTTTTCATGTTTATGTGTTAGAAAGTGTGCCTTGATGGTTGGGCTAACACGTGCATGTCTTTTTTTTTATCTGAGATGCCGTATATTAGAATGTCGGGCATTTTACCGCGAGTACCCCTTTTTCATTTTTTTTCATTTTTTTGCCAAGTCATTTTTCCGTAAGATATTGCGAAATAGTGTCGTAAAACTTTTGCTTTTTTAGTGTTGGAAAGTGTGTCTAGATGATCTGGCTACCCATGCGTGATTTTGTTTTTGTCAGATACGACGTAGTTATTGGTATATTGGGTATTTAACTGCGGTTGCCAATTTCTGTTTTTTTCCAATATTTGTAAAAATTTACTACGTAGTAAGGAGTTGCCGTATATTATTGATTTTTTTTTTCATGTTTATGTGTTAGAAAGTGTGCCTTGATGGTTGGGCTAACACGTGCATGTCTTTTTTTTTATCTGAGATGCCGTATATTAGAATGTTGGGCATTTTTCCGCGAGTGCCCCTTTTTAATTGTTTTGCATTTTTTTGCTTAGTCATGTTACCGTAAGGAATTGGCAAGTAGTGTCGCAAAACTTATATTTTTATAGTGTTGGAAAGTGTTTCTAGATGATCTGGCTACCCATGCCTATTTTTTTTTAGCCAGATATGGCGTATATATAAGTATGTGTTCGATTTTTCTGTGATTGCCATTTTTTCGTTTTTTCCCATTTCTTTCAAAATTACTACGTACTAAGGAACTATCACAGAGTAATGATTTATTTAGATGTTTATTTGTCGGAAAATGTGCCTTGATGGTTTGCCTAGCACGTGGCTGAATTTTTTTTTTCTGAAATGCCGTATATTAGAATGTTAGCCATTTTTCCGCGAGTGCCCCTTTTTATTTGTTTTGCATTTTTTCGCTTAGTCATGTTACCGTAAGGAATTGGCAAGTAGTGTCGCAAAACTTATATTTTTATAGTGTTGGAAAGTGTTTCTAGATGATCTGGCTACCCATGCCTATCTTTTTTTTAGCCAGATATGGCGTATATATAGGTGTGTTCGATTTTCCGGTGATTGCCATTTTTTCGTTTTTCCCAATTCTTTCAAAATTACTACGTACTAAGGAACTATCACAGAGTAATGATTCTTCTAGATGTTTATTTGTCGGAAAATTTTGTTTACTTTTTTTTTGATTGAATATCATCAAATTTTTTTAGCTTAAATATTATATTGTTTTACATTTTTCTTTTTTTTCGATTTTATTTCCCTTCAAAAAAATTTTTTTGGGTCAGAATTTTAATTTTATAGTCGTAAAATAATCGACAATTATCCAGCAACCCACCATACAATTTTTATGCATATCCAATAATAATTAGATTAGTAAATAACACCTTGAAATTGACATACCCTTCCTATATTTCAAGTGGCAGATTAGGGAGTCTGAGTCAGTGTGGTTGGCGGCCATTTTGTGGACATATCCGAAGCGTAAGCTGCCCTATCTATATATATTCTTGTTCCCTATAGAATTTGTGATATTTTTGTATATTTTTACCTGCATAAATATCATATTATATATTAAATATATGTATTTTTTTACGAAATTTCTAAGTACTCAAAAAACTACCTTTAGATATGGCCCCTGATATAAATGTAATTTACAAAATAATGAAGATTTTTTTACATATTTCTATTTTAAGATAACATATGTTTATTCCCTAAAAAAATTAGCCACTTCCTATTTCATTTGGGTACCCAAAAAAATTCATGAAATTTGGACAAATTTTTTTGGCCAAAAAAAGTTACCCTTTTTTTCTCATTTCAGATCTTCACCTCCATGGGTCTGACTTCATCCAAAATACATCAAGATGTGTCCTAAACATTCAAGAATCAATTCCTAAAAGGATTTGTGTATATATGTATAAACTTTTTTTTTATGAATTTTTATGTCAGGTCTTTTTTTTTTCTACTTAATTTTTTAAAATATTTATAATAAATAGTTTTTCTGCAGATGAGTAGTATTTATCTTTACAGTTGTTTTAAGCATTCATTTAAGTTTTTTTTTGGCAAAAGAAAAAAGGAGGTTACTGCAAAAACTGATTTTTCAAGAATTTTTTTTGGCGTCGGGGTCGTTCGCGTCCGAGTATACCCTTAAAGGGGTGTCCGAGGAGCGTACCTATCCAGGGTTAAGACTAGCATAGGAGGGTCACACATCGTGGAGATTCCATTTTTTTCCTTAAGACTAGCATAGGAGGGTCACACATCGTGGAGATTCCATTTTTTTCCTTAAGACTAGCATAGGAGGGTCACACATCGGGGAGATTCCATTTTTTTCCTTAAGACTAGCATAGGAGGGTCACATCGTGGAGATTCCATTTTTTTTCCCTTAAGACTAGCATAGGAGGGTTACACATCGTGGAGATTCCATTTTTTTCCTTAAGACTAGCATAGGAGGGTCACATCGTGGAGATTCCATTTTTTTTCCCTTAAGACTAGCATAGGAGGGTCACACATCGTGGAGATTCCATTTTTATCCCTTAAGACTAGCACAGAGGGTCATTCATTGTTGTGATTCCATTTATTTATGGCTAGCATAGAGAGTCATTGTTGTGATTCCATTTTTTTATGACTAGCATAGAGATTCACCCATTGTTGTGATTCCATTTTTTCAAAAGACTAGCATTGAGGTTCACCCATTGTTGTGATTCCATTTTTTTTAAGACTAGCATAGAGATTCACCCATAGTTGTGATCTCATTTTTTTTCCTTTCTAGCCTAGAGGGTCACCTACTATATAGTTGTGATTCCATTTTATTTCGTCCAGCGTAGTATCACTCATAGTTGTGATCTCAGTTTTTTCCCTGACTAGCCTAGAGGGTCACCTACTGTATAGTTGTGATTCCAGTTTATTTTGTCTAGCATAGAGGGTCACCTATAGTTGTGATTCCAATTTTTATTGTGTAGCACAGTTGTCAAATATATCGTTACTTGTTTGGACGCATTACAACCGGAAAGCCTAAGCTCACCCATTGTCGTGACCCTGGTTTTCGAGTTAGGCTCCTGTTCAATTACTTGCAAGGCTTGCTACTCGGGGATAGTTCTTTCTTGAGACGCATTTTTACAGCCATTGTGCATTTTCCCCAGCTCCATCTTCATACTTTCTTCCATGAGACTCTTGCGTAAGGCTAGAACGTCTTTCCCCTCCGTGTAATTTCTTGCACGGTCAACATCGTACCTTGTGCTGTTGAGTTTGTTCTTGTCGCTGTCTCCACAAGAAGTTAGCAAAATGACTGCTGCTGAGATCAGTGCATTTGTCGATTT
>NC_090741.1:118753889-118758889 GCF_036898095.1 Palaemon carinicauda
CTTACACAGGCCCTCTCCTCGTGATCCATCGCACATCAAACCCATTTTTTAATAACATTTTGACAAAGATGACTGGGTCTCCATTGATCGCCTAAAAACAGCATATCTCCTGCAAGATGACCTGCCTAAAGTGTCCCTCTCAAGAGCAGGTCACTCTATTTCACATGAATATATTTTTTAGGGGGAAAGCCATATATCGCACCTGTCTTATACACGCTCGTTCACTGTAAAGTTATTGCTATTATTTATCCCTCCCTCGTCTACACACTGATAATAGAAACCCGTTTAAGCTTGCTATTTTATGTTTTATACTTTCTAAATTCTGCCATTCATAATCTCAACTGTGTGTATAAAAGCTTGTTTTCCTCTTGAATAAATTTCAATTGCATTAATTTCCCCTCTCTGTTACTACATAACAACCACCTAGATTTTAGAAAAAGCTATGTAATTATGTGTATTTATCTATTTTCTAAAAGGATAAATATTTTTTAGCCCAAGCCTTTCATGAGAGAAGCCATGAGTACTCCGATAAACTTCCTAGAAAAAAAAAATAGGAACGGAAGTTACTGTAATAAAGAATGTGTATGAGTTATGAAGGAAGCAGCCGTGTAAAATAATTTTTTTTCTATACTGTGGAATTAATGTATTCCATTACTGCACACTCATCAACAATACCATACATGTAGCGTAGCACTGTTAAACATTTGAAAAAGGAAAGTGAATATGGAAAAGCTCTTACTTCACAATAAATGCTTATAAAAGTTCACTGTTATATTTCATTATCTTAACATTCATACATTCCTGACAGATTAAAAAGAAAATATTATGCATTACTTGATTGAGGGTATACTCACAGTATATTACTGGTCGACCTGTCCCGGGAGCGCTCCCACTGTGACACCTTGATCCACGCTAATGAGTGACCACCTGCTCTCCAACCCCCTGCCTCACCTCTCCACCACCACCACACACGACCGACACTTCAAACTACCGAACAAACAACCCACAAACATTCCCCTCTCTCTTTTCTTTTCTTCCAATAAAACATACAATGCCATATTAAAAAGGTCACTCAAAACTAGCAATATTTAAAACCAAAACCTTTATAGTTACAATTCCATAAAATTTCTAGACTGAAAATCAGCCTCGTTTAAAACCTAGACTTTCTTGTTCACACAAGACATCTAAAATAAAGATCCATCAATCATAAAATATGTGAGTGAACACACCAACAAAACAACACTCGACCGAGCAACAACATTTAGATCTCAATATTCCCAAAGCGACCTGTACGAAATACAGGAAGCAACTGATCACCTTATACCCCCTTTTTTGTCAGGCAATTAGCAAGCTGGGATGATCCTGGTAACCATTTGACTTGTTTTACGTCATTTTTTAACATCTCCTTTATTGCTCCAAGATCAATTCTCAATCTTGTATCACTCACCAGTTTAGTAGAATAAATAGCATCCACCAAACTCTTATTATCCACATAACCGACAACAGGAACTACGGCACTGGTGTCAATTTTCATCAACATTGATCTAAGGTAAAGTGCCTCCTCCAATCCTTCCAACAATGCTAAAGTCTCAGCCGCCAAGGTCGATCTAACTACCCTCTTTATCTTATTTGCATGCCAGGTAAGAGGGCTTGATATATTCCCATCAGTAATAAAAATAACAATACCCAAAGAACTACTAACCCCATCAGGTAAATTAGTCACGGATGCATCAGTAAAAACATACAAAGACCAAGGATTATCTATACATGGGAACAGAGTATAAGACTCACTCTCTTGTAGTCTTCTCAAAACCTTTCTAGCCTTAACTAAATCCTCCACGGTTGCATGAATTACTCTAGTTGAAAGCTCCACCATATCGAAAGCCATATCAGGTCTTGAACCCAACACAATCCAATTGATTGTACCTACAATAGACCGATAACTTGTCTTCTCAAGTGCTGAAAGTTCCGCACCCCTTTGCGAAAGCCTTTCTTGATCTAATTGTTCCATCTCCACACTATCTACATAACTACTTTGATCAAGCAAAATACCCTGTTTACTTTCCACTATTCTAAAACCCACATAAGAAAAATTACCTCCCTCAACCCTACCGGCAAGAAACCTCTCTCAATCGTTCCATAACTTCCTCCCTAAAAACACTCGTACCTGCATGCAAAAAGTCATCTATGCGAGTAACCAAAATGCCTTCAAGTTTTCCCTTTCCAGACAATTTGTAAAATAAACCTGGCTCAATAACACACTGTTGACATCCTAATCTTTGCATCTCCTCCCTAACACTCAAATAAAATTGTCTGGAAGCATCTCCCAAACCATAGAGGCACTTTTTTAGTTCCCACACCACACCCTCCACTCTCACCTCACAAGGAGGATGAATGTATACATCCCTCTCAAGGTCCCTTCCCTGAAGAAAAGCGGATTTAATATCCGTAGTTCTTATTTCCCATCCCAAACTAGCTACCACTGTCAAAAATAATCTGATGGCAATCTTACCCACTGTTGGGGAATCGCTCTGTAAAGTACTTTCTTCCTCAAAACCCCTCGCCACCAAACGTGCTTTTATCCCAGAATCCTTCCTAGTCAGAACCCACCTGGTTGAAATACACTTCTGACCCCAAAAAGGTACCTCCTCATAAGTGCCAAAGTCACATAGTCTTTTCAACTCTGCTTGCTTTGCTTCCTGACACTCCGACGTGTTCTGTTCGGCTTTAGTAAGAGTTGTAGCATATATTTTCCAACAATCATTCTCCTGCCTTCGAAGTCTAATCTTAGGAACTGAAAGAGTCTCACTTTCGTTTTCTGCTCCAACTGGTACCTCTGACTGCACCTCACTGCTTTCAACCCCATTATCAGTAGTATCGGCTTCCCTCAAATCTGACTGAGCAGACGATGTCAAGTCTCACTCCACATCAACATCACCATCTAACCCCCCAGCTTTATTACTTAAGTTCACAGTACCATCAGATTTAAATTCCCCACTGAACTCCAACCCCTGCTTAATAAGTCTATTTGGTGATACTCTGACAATTGCCCCCCCAGGCCTTACAAAGACCAACCTACCATCCAGACAAATCACCTTCCCAGGCCCAAGCCAACGATCATGACCCTCCCGTTTATAAAACACACAATCACCAGGCTGGAAAATTTGCTCTGCCACCCTAGCCTTACTCCTCAGAGCCCTCCTCACTCTCTCCTCGGCTTTTGTCTGTATAAAGGCCTGCCTAGATGAATGTAGAGCACTAAGATGCCTTGCAAAAACCTCACTGGTGGTCTTGCCCTCCAATGAAGGAACCTAATCAGTCATAATGTTTGGAAGGTTAGGGTTTTCCCCAAAAACCAACTGGTGGCTGCTAAAGCCATTCCACATCTGGAGGGAATTTCTTGCCATATTTGACCACTTCAACAACACATCTATAGGAGTTCGAGGATATTGAACTTTTAATTTAACAGGCATCATGTCAGTGACTCCATGTATTCGCTCACACAACCCATTCTGAAACGGACTTTCCGCAGCTGTTGTGTTAATCCTTACATCTAAATCTGAAGCTACATCCCTCATCTCATCTGAACTGAATTCCCCACCATTATCATGCAATACCCCCTCCATAACCCCAAAAGTTCCCACCCAAGGTTTCATTATCTGATCAATCACATTAGTGTTTTTTTTCCTATATATGAAAGCTGACTGTGTGTATCGAGACCACATATCTATAAGATAAAGAATCCATTTTCCCTCCTGCCAATGTTTCAAATCCATAGCAACAACCTGATTAAATTTTTTTGCCATGGGCAAACCAACCACTGGTCTCGGTGGAGTTCTCTTAAATTGCTTACACAAAACACAGTTATTCTTAATTCTCTCCAAATCACGGGCATACTGTTCCCACCAGATCCCCGCATCCCTCAACAAAGCTTCCAGCTTGCTCTGCCTCGGGTGAGCAAACTGTCTATGCAACTTTAATAGTGTCTTTAATCTTTCAGAATCTGAAAGCTCATCAAGTTTTACCGAGTTTACATACTCAACCTTGACATCATTATCAAGAGGAATACAATAATGTCCACAAGAAGTAATATTCAAAACTACTGGTTTGCCTAAAATCTCCGCAGAGTCGTTTTCGATATCCATCTTTACCTTGGCAGTTTTCATAGCCTGCCTTGATAGCAACAAAGGAATGTCAGAATCAACTATGTCAGTTTTGATTGTTACCTTATTCCCAACTAAGGAAGCCGGTAGACTACACTCCCCAAGAGACTTCAACTGAGTACCCCCTCCAAATTTGAACACCCTATTACTATCTGTGGTCTCGACTAACAACCTATCCTCCTCACTCAATGTACTCAAATAACCCTGAAGCCATGTTTTCCCACAAACGGTACTTGAACATGCACTGTCTAAAAAAGCACAGCTACCCGCCTCAATCCCAAATCTTGCAATCTCGGATTTATCAAATCCCGTGAATAACACTATACTCTCATCAGCACTAGCACCCACTCCACACTCATTACTAACTTCATCAGACCCTTCACCGTGACTAGTTATGTGTACACGGTTTAATCTTTCCCAACTATCTGGGCAGTCTTTCAAAAAATGTCTAAAAGAACCACAACTTTTGCAAGTTAAAGGTCGACCATCTGGTCCAGTTGGGTTCACAGGCTTTTCCCCACGCTTGCCAAAACCAGAGTATCTACTTACACCCCTGCCACGCCCAGTCTATGTGTCACCATGCCATGGTCTAAAATTCCTTTGTTCAGAAGCTATATACTGTAGGTCGGTTCTAACTTAATAACCTCCGAATCCTGGCTAAGCCTATTCCCTCCACATATTCCCTCTCCTATGAATTTTTTTTGGGATCTCTTGGCCTGCTCATACAATGTACTTTTCTCTTGATAATTCATACCAGAGATGACTAGCAATTTCTCTGCTTTATTCAACCTTGCCTTCCTCATCAATTTGAATGCAAGAATTTCAGATGGCAATTTA
>NC_090741.1:118763889-118778889 GCF_036898095.1 Palaemon carinicauda
ATAGATTTAAAGCATTAAAAAATTTCTTCGATATAGATTGTTCATCAAAAAATCTTACAACAGTTCCTCAATAAGTAAGATTTGGCAATTGAAAAAGAAATGGAGCTAATATGTTTCTCAAAACTTGATTTTCTGTTGAAAATCACAAATAAAATCTTGAAAGAGTTGTAGAATTTAGAAACATTATCAATCCTTGGATCCAATTGTTGGGGAGCTCTGTCACGGAACCTACTTACAATCATACTGTGAGATTTGTTACAATTTAACTTTATGACACATAATTTGCACTATGCACTAATTTTGGCTATATAGAAGGGTTCAGCAATCCAAGTTACAGCAAGCTTGTTTCTCGGCAAAACCAGATAGCATGTGTATATAGAATGAAAATTAAAGGGCCAGGATCCGATATCATATTCCTATACTCACTTTGGTGCCCGTCTACAACTATTACTACTTATTACCTAAAAATTTAATAATGATGCTAAGAGAAGACCCATCCTCTCCAAACTTTTTGAGTTTAAAAACAAGGGCCTCATGATTAACACCATCAGAGCAGCACTAACACTATAGCCAAGTATACAAACTTACTGACCACAAACAAGGGATTTCTGCTGAGCATTGGACATTGTAAGAGCGTAATTGCATACTCCAAGGATTTTGCAAAAGCCAAATTGGAAACTAGGAAACAGATGATTAATTTTAGCAAACCCATTTTCTTTATATATTAATCTGTTGAAGAAATATAGTTATACTCTTAGTCACCTTGGAGCATAATCTCGTTTTCTTATGTTATAAAAATACAATTACATTTTATTCATTTTCATAATTTGTGTAATTATTCTATTTACACAAATATAACAGAAGTAAAAAAAATCAACACAAATCAATATCAAAATACATAGCCTAAAAAAAATCTTATATTAAGTACTTTGATACACTCTCTGTATATCTACATCTAATATACTTTATTTGGAATTCGATTTAATTTTTCAAGAAAAATATCATATCTTTGCAGCTATTGCTTTGTTTTTTACACATCCATAGACAATAAAAATAATCTGTTATCAATAAAATTTTAGTGTTTTTATCAATATTATATTTTCCTTGTACATCATAGAATAATAGTTTCAAGAAACTATAACCATTTAGTTTACAACAATTCCTCAGAATAGAATCAAACCATTTTACAGTATCATTCTCTGCCCGCCAAAAGTAATTTATATGCATCTGAGACTAGGTTTCATCATATTGGTTACATTTTCA
Source organism: Palaemon carinicauda (assembly GCF_036898095.1). Classification (NCBI taxonomy): domain Eukaryota; kingdom Metazoa; phylum Arthropoda; class Malacostraca; order Decapoda; family Palaemonidae; genus Palaemon; species Palaemon carinicauda. The sequence continues at coordinate 118,765,153 of NC_090741.1, forward strand.
ATCTCTCTTAATTTTAACCTATGGAGCGTTTGTTTCTTTGCTATTGACTCATAAATATACACAAATACTTATTGTCTATCCTCTTCTTTGATGAATTTACAAATGATATTTCGTCAAATATTTTTCAATTTTATAAGTAGGGTAATTATATTCGAATAATGCAGTTTCCTTTATCAAAATGATTGGATACATTCTTTTACTATTCTTATTTGGGAATAGTTTGTCGTGATAATCTTTTCTTACACACTTTACTGCTCCAAAATAATGTTCAGGGGTAAAATATGCTATTTCTGATAAGTTTTCCTACTGTATCATACCATTCAACCTTAGAAAACAATAATAATATTCTTAAATATTATTCCAAACCCTCCTTTTAACTTTGTCAAATGTTCGGTGTTGGGCTGTATAGGCTGTTACATTCCACACCATATATCATTATAAATAATTTTCTTCACCCTTTGAGCGTGTTTTTTACTTAACGGAAGTGTGTGAGCTACATACCAAATCTTAGATAATACCAATGAGTGAATTGTTAAGGTTTCTGGTAAAGTCTTAAATGCCTTTTACACAACATGTTAACTGATTTTTCTTTTTTTCTTTTTTTTCTATGTGGTTTACCATTCCATCATACAAGTCTTTGCATACGATCTGTTCAAGTAAATTCAAAGAATTTCTACATAGTCCTCAACTTTAACCCTGCGTAAGTAACCTATTTTTGTTGGTCCGCCATCAGTTACATGGTATCTGTACGGTAACCTCCATTTTCGGATCCAATAACTCCTCTACTATCAAAGATATAAAACAACTAAAACTTGCACATTCATCACTAATCATTCCTTATTAATATGTTAGAAGTAAAGAAAACGAGACTCTTTTTCTAATATTTATTACAAATATTTTCACAAAATAGACCATACATTTATTTACACTTAACCTATAATACTTTGGTGACATTGATATTGAAGATAGATGATATTGGATCATCCATGCCAATTTTCGAAACCCCTGGACCAAAAACACCAAATCTGAAACAGGGGTGAAAAAAACATCCACTGTAATCAACCGAAATATTAAAATATTTCTATAATATCTTACACAATTGTGAATTAACTACTTGTAGAATACAAAGCAGGTAAAAAAAAGTAAATCTGAGCAATCAAAAGCTTAAAAAAAAAAACTAAATTTCTTCCGAGAAGGCCATTTGACATAATGTATTTTCCCTATTGCTCTCTCAGAAATCAATATTATACCCTCAAATTATATGTGGATACCAAATATACATTCTAGAATACAAGACAAGTGGAATAAACTATGAGTTCTTAAATGATTCCAAAAACACAAAAAACAAAAATTTCTTCAAAGAGGGCCATTTGACATGATGTATTTTCCTTATTGCTCTCTCAAAAAGCAATATAAGACCCCCAAATTTTATGTGGATACCATATATACATTTACTTAAAAGATTTGAAAAAAAAAAATCTTCTGAGAGGGTCATTTGACATAAGGTATTTCCACTTAAAATATTTCGTATTTAACAAAAGGAACCTATTTTAGAACCAAACTTCACAAACCAGCCTGTTAGAGCCAAGGTTTCAAAGACGCATAGTTTCTATTCTCTATTGCATGTTAACAATAACAGAAAATACACTTAGCGAATTTGACTTTCCAAATTGGTGGCTCATTGGAATTTATGAAGTTGGTTCCTTCTTGTAATTTAAATCACTTAATTTAAACTTTAGAGAGAGAAATGTCCTCCTGGCGGAGGTTTGAATACTACTGACTCTGAAGGAATTATACTCTACCCATTTTATCTTTTACGCCCTACCGCACACTACTGAACTAGTTTTTTGGAAAAGCTAAACGGTAACAATCAATTATTTACGACCGTACAACTCTACTAGTAATTTAATTCGCGGCATCTCTCAAATATTTATACTAACTATTTAACTTTTTATAATTTTCAATCTATCATTTATTAGTAATCATTTATTTGATTTAAAAAGAACGAAATATACTTCACAATACTTAATTAATTAGATTAGTATTTCGCCTCTTATTATTTACTAAACAAGTTCGACACACATTTCCATGCCAATCCTGAAATTTATTTTATTTTACAACACATTCCCCTTAGAGGATTGCAATATACACTATTACAATGAACCCAAAGTACTTACCTTACTTACTAATACATTAACATTTATTAATGGTTATCACAAATTATGAATAACTTCATCCTCTCTCACTTCTTTAAAGAAGTAGGAGTAGTATTTCATATTCTCACTGCAACAGTGTAGCATTTTTATCATGAATATTTATTAATACTACTTTTTAAATCCTCATTGCAACAGTGTAGCATTTTAATTATGAATATTCATTAATGCTACTTATTTCTACTAATATTTACAAATATAAACCTTGCCTTATAAGTCATCCATATTATCCCTCATCATTTTGAGAAATATATCTGTAGCTTTCCTTTTGGGTCTATTAAACTGGCTAGGGCGAATTGACCTATTATTACCCTCGTTTTGTCCTTGTGGTCTATCCACTACCCCATTATTACAGTTTCCATTTACATTCGTCTGGGTCGGGGTTTCTGCCTGACTTATAGATATTTCCATTAGATACAGACTGGATATGGAACGATATTCAATTGCTCCATTTCCTTTCTTAAGTTTGACAGTTCTTACTTTATTATCAAAACCCAATAAAAGTTCCAACACTCTTCCCATCACCCAAAAAGGTCTTGCTTTATTTACTGCTTTAATTAGCACAATATCCCCAACTTTTATTCTATTCTCCCATTTATTTTGATACACGTTTCTAACGTGTTCCCGGAGACTTAACAAATAATTTTCATACCACATGGTTTTAAAGTGGTTCAATATTTCCTGTTTACCCCGCCATACATCCTCCTCATCCTTCCTCAAAACAAGAGAGGATTTACTATAGTCTCAAGAAAGAATTTGGAGTAATGAATTCAAGGTCAGGAGTACTAGCTCTATAAGTCAGGGGTCTTGAATTTACAGCTAGTTTTACATTTGATAGTGTGCTCATTAATTCAAAATAAGTTAATCTTGACCTTCCAATAACCTTATAAAGGCAACCTTTCAAGACTCTATGAACCTTTCCCAAGCAGCTCCCACCTAAGCCGAATATAAAGGGATTCTGATATGCTTTATTTGACATTTCTCCATTTCATTTAGGAACTCCTTTGATTTTAAAGAAGTTTCCAAAATGTTACCTCCTTTAATAAATGTTTTAGCATTATCACTATAAAAATATTGAGGGGTGGAGTATATATTTCAAAACCTATGGAAAGCCAAAATGATATTTCTTGTGGACATATCTGATAACAGTTCAAAATGCACTGCTCTTATATTCAATCAAGTGAATACCAAAACAAACATTTTGACTGTTCCTCCACTTATGTCATCTTTAACCCAGAAATGTCCAGTAAAATCTATTCTTACATGATCAAAGGGCTTTACTAAATTCATATGATGCTTAGGCATGTCAACTACTTTTGGATATTTATAAGCTAGAGCATTATAAGTTTGACATACTTTTCAATTCCTTATTTCAGTCTTAACGGCCACTAACCCTTTAGGGATCAAAAACCTTTGTTCCCTAAGAAAATTTAAGGTAGTACCAGTACCTAAATGTTCCACCTTTCCATGACAATAATTAATTATTAAAAAAGTCAATTTATGCACTTTTGGATGCAACACAGTATCATAAACATTATGGTCAAAATATAAGCACTTAGCAATCCTTCCTCTAGACCTTAATATGTCATCTTCATCTATACTGTATGTAAGTTTAAATTAGAGACTAGAGAAGGAATATTTTTTTTTCTGATTTCACTTCCTTTTTCAGGAATTCTATTCCCTTAGAGAAACATTCACTTTGAGATATTATGATCCATTACTTTTTGGCCCTTTCCCTTGGATCTCCACCCTTTACTTTGCAAAAAGGTCTGAAGAAATAACTAGTGAATTTGACAAGCCTTTCATAACTAGAAAATTTATTAATATTCAAAAAGCCAGTGTTTACTTTCACTATTCAATTTACATTCACTTTACCTTTATGTTGTGGAGACAAACTCATTAAAGGATATTTAGGCCACCTTTCAAAATTATTATTTAACAATTTTGGGCCCTCCAACCAAAATTTACTTTTCTCTAAAAAAACTTATTATAAGACAGCCCTCACGTCAACAAATCAGCAGGGTTTTGTTCTGTATGTGCATAATTATACTTTACAGGTGCTTTAAACTCTTTAACAATTTCATTGTTAAGTTCATCTACTTCTAATATTCTATTTCTTATAAATTTAGATTTTACTTTAGATTCCTTAGTTATTATCTAGTTCAATGCAATTTGAGCGTCCACACAAATATTTACAAATTCGAACTGAATATTTCTGTAAGTTTCCATAAGTATAGGTTGACATTTTAATGCTAAAATCACCCCCATAAATTCTAAAGTGGGCACACTATGCTCATTTCCCTTTCTTGAAGGATCCAATTTAGATTTAGCAAACAAAAATAGAGATTTGATTGTCATCAGAACATGCATACATTACAAAAAAATAAGCTTCAGTTGAGCTGTCACAAAATACACGAAGCCCGTATGTTTTTGTACATTTAAAGCCTGACGAGGAAAAGACAACTCTGACAGCATTTCAAAATCTTTACTTATAATTTTCATCTCATTTGTAATCTCTTTTGGTACTTTTTGATCCCATTTTACTTCTAATTTCCATACTTTTCTCATTAATACCCTCCCTCTTATACTTATTGGCAGGGTAAAATTCAGTGGATCAAAAACTTTAGAGATCTGAAACAAAACTTTTAATTTAGTGTCAGCAGCAGCTTCCACACTACAAGGTGCCAGACTTAAAGTATCACTGTTTATATTATACCTATAACCTAAAACTTTCTCTTCTATACAATAATGTTCTACTAGCTTTCCTTCGGCCTCCAAGATTTTCCTTAATTCCAGTGAATTAGAATTCCATGACCTCAAAGTAAATCCTCCTTCTTGCATTCTTGATGAACAAAGACTATATAATTCCTGTAATTCATCAATATTATGATCTGTGATTATCAAATTATCTACATAAAAAAATATTTTCTAAAATCTCTCTACACTTATCCTCAGGATACATCTTAGCATGGTGCTTCATAACATAATTAGGAATGAAAGGTGAAGATGTGTAACCAAAAACTATTGTCTTATATCTATGATATACTAATTTACTTCCTCTTTTCCAGAAAAAAAACCTGTTCTTATCATATTCTTCTGAAAGCTTTATCATTAAAAATGCCTGCTTGATATCACTTAGCATAACATAATCATTTGTTCTAAAATAAAATAAGAATTTCAAAATAGAGCCCTTTAAATCTATTCTCGAGTATGCTGCTTCATTTAGTGAAGGGAACTCTTTATTAGTCTTTAATGAACAATTGAAAACAGGTCTTATTTTAGTTGTTACTTGTTCATCTGTTCTTATTACGGGCATATGCAATATCCAAGTATAATTATCATAATCAGAAGGTGATACATTTATTTCTTCTATGATTACATCTTTTCATTGATTATCAAAAACTTCCTCATATTTACTTAATAGTCCCTTCCTATTAAGATGTTCCATTGTTCTATCCAAAACCTTAAGGGCTATAAAATTATTAGAAGGTACTTGAGAAATTTTTTCAGGGTACCAAGGTAATTTAACATGATAATATCCTCCCTTCAAACTAATACCTTCTTGGAAATTTTCTATTTGATGTTTATCAAATGAGATCAGCTCCTTACCATTAGTTTTAATACCCATAGATTCAAAACTAAACAGATTTTCCAGCCCATTATCTACTTCACTGTCAGACAAAATATGTTCCAATGGATTAAAATATGATTTAAGAAGACCCATAATTAAGTTAACCATAGTTTTGGTCTTGATACTAACTTGGCCTTTGTCTAATTTTCAAACAAGGACTTTCTTTGATAAGAATTAAGAAAGTTTAATGCATATCCTACGGGGGCTACTCTTCCATTCAATATGAAACAAAACCCACCACCACATTTCTGAATGGACAAGGAGAAATACTGAATTATATCCATACCTATCAGCATATCTACTTCTATTAATTCATTATTTCTTTCCTCATAAAATGTTTCATCAGTCAAACTTTTATTCTCTGATTTTAATCTATCTATTATCTGGTTCATACCTGGCACTTCATAGGAAATATTCATCTCTTCGTCTATCAATAAAGGCACAAATGCTAATCTATTTCCCATCTTTATACCAGTTGACATTTGTTTGAATTGTTTAGTTTCTTGACCTATATATGTATGCACTTCATGTTCCAATTCATATAAACTTTCATATTCTGAACACATATCTTTGGAAACATGTTTCACTATATAGGACCTCTAACCACTACAATCCACCAAAACCCTTATTTTACGGTATCTCTTTCCATTCTTCAACTCTAGGGTCATTGTTGGTAAAATATTACTGATATCGATATTTCTGGAAGCATAGCACAAATTTACACTAACATTTGTTCTAGTAGTGTTTTCTTGATTAAGGCACAAGGGTGTTATATGCTCTCTATTCTTGCAAATCAAACATTGAAACCTCATCATTCCTTTTTTTCCATAACATTCAGATTCTTTGTGACCAGAACCAGCACACCTAGTACACAGAGATAATTCTAATATTCTGGCTAACTTAGACTCATGGGTTAAATAAGTTTCAAACTTTCCTAAAGAATGTCCATCAGAAAAACATATTTTACAATGACTTTTAAAATTTTTATTTGCAACTACCACCGTGTCAAAATTTTGTACTGTGAGAATTTTTTGCTCAACTTCATTTGCATGCATTACTGAAGGACTACTGCCATTTTGTTTTTTACTGTCTCAGTACAGCTTTTTATTCCCAGGTGTAGTTCTACTCAAAGTTTTCCAAGCTTCTTTATCGGTTGAAAATATCTCTGACAAGGTAGGATAATTTTTTGAAATTTTATTTATCAACTCCTTCACTACTACTTTAGGGAGCTTACTCATTATCAAATGACTCACAAGAATATTACCAGCAGAACCCTCTTCCAAGATATCTACATTATAATGCTGAAATTCATATATATAAGATCTAACCTCTGCTATAAAATATTTAACATTGGAAATCTCTAGATCATTATCATCACTAGGGACAGCAATTAATATATTTTTTTAGTGTTTCATCTGTACCAACCGTGTGTCACACAATTGTACATAATTCCTTTTGTATATATTATGCTTGTATCTTCGCTCTTCCCTCGCACTAAAACGAACATGAAAATTCATGTCTGCTATTCTCCTCTGTAAAATTGTCAATATTTGAACATGAAAATTCTTGTTGCTTTGAGATTTTGTATATAAAGGAGTGTTCTTTAATAAACAACTCAGTTGATTCCATCCTGCCTTTGAGTCATAACCTCTCTCTCGGCACCGTCACACATCTATTATGAAATCCTTATCTAAGAATTACCAGTCAGCAAATCCAATGCTACTGCGTAATTTTTATCAGTAATAGACAAAAGTGATACTGGTTTTAGTGCATACCCCTTTAAGTAACCAACCAAATACGATAATTTAGCCGAAGCTGATATGTGTTTTCCAGAATCAATTACATTATTAAAATGATTCAAGAAATTATGAAAAGCGAATTTATCCTTCTCTTTGGCATTAAAAGTACCACAGGTTAAAGTATGAGGTTTACCATCACTCATACAATCACGGAAGTCTTTTTTCAAAAAACGCCAACACTTTCATCTCCTTCTTGAACCAAATAATCTCCATAAGCTTCTAATTCTATTAAAATATGAATTTTGTATTGAGCTTGATTATCCAATTCATTATCAAAACACTGTTCATCTCTGATTCCTAATTCAGTTTTTTCCATTAGCAAATTGATTAACTCATTGCATTCACTTACTTTACTTAATTCCAATTCCACTTCACTAACCTTTTTTTTTACACAAAGATGAATGCAATGTTCCAGTATCATGAAATTCCTGCAACTTTTTAATATCTATAGTGATTTTTCGTTTATGAGTGGCTCTTTTACTCCTCAAAATTTTTAGTTTTTATTAACCTCATCCAAAGGCAGCTTTTGTGGGTTTTCCCCATAATGCAAAGCGATAAAAATGAAGGAGATTGAAATTATATAAAATTAATTTTAAAATTACAATTCAAGAATGAGGTCCACTTAACCCAGGCCTTTATCATTATTCTATCAGTTTTCTCATCCCTAATTAACTCAAAACAATTGAGGATTAGCCAAATAATACTGAAAAAAATACTCAACCGAGGCCTTTATCATTATTTTATCAGGTTTCTCATCCCTAATTGACTCAAAGCAATTTAGGATGATCCAAATAATACTGAATATTTTCCAGGGTAGGCTAGAAAACGCAAGTAAAAATTTACTTTTTTGTCATTTTCCATTTCAAGATATGAATTATCTAACAGAGGCAACAGACTTCAAATCCATAGCATATGAATACCCAATAACTAAAACTTTCATATTAAATCTGGCAGGATAAGAAAATAAAATAAAAGAACGACCAAATCCCTAATATAATTGAACACGGGACTGACAGAACATTCCAACATCAAATTGGCTATCGAAAACGGAAGTTAGGCTAGCGACGAAAGCCCAAAGTTACCTATAAATTTCACATTATATTAGTCGTAAACACTATTATTAAAGCAAACATTTACAATAAATATCTACTTAATCTCCGAAATAAAAATGGATCAATTTGGAAATATAAAAAAAAAAAACATTTCGTAATTAACAAAAGGAACCTATTTTAGAACCAAACTTCAGAAACCAACCTGTTAGATCTAAGGTTTCATAGACGCATAGTTTTTATTCTCTATTACATTTTAACAAACACAGAAAATATACTTAGCGAATGTGACTTTCTTAATTGGCGGTTCCTTGGAATTTATGGAGTTGGTTCCTTCTTGTAATTTAAATCACATAATTTGAACTTTAGAGAGAGAACTGTCCTCCTGGCGGAGGTTTGAATACTACTGACTCTGAAGGAATTATACTCTACCCATTTTATCTTTTACGCCCTACCGCACACTACTGAACTAGTTTTTTGGAAGAGCTAAACGGTAACAATCAATTATTTACGACCGTACAACTCTACTAGTAATTTAATTCGCTGCATCTCTCAAATATTTATACTAATTATTTATACTATTATTCATAATATTCAATCTATTATTTATTCATTAATTATTTATTTATTTTAAAAAGAACGAAATATACTTCAAAATACTTAATTAATTTGATTAGTATTTTGCCTCTTATTATTTACTAAACAAGTTCGACACATATTTCCATGCCAACCCTGAAATTTCTTTTATTTTACAACACCCTATTGCTCTCTCAGAAATCAATATAAGACCTTCAAATTATATGTGGATACCGCATATACATTCTTGAATACAATCGAAGTAAAAAAAAAAAAATATGAATACTTGAAGGATTCTAAAAAATTAAAAAAAAAAAAATTCTATTGAGAGTGTCATTTGACATAAGGTATTTTCCCTATTGCTCTCTCAGAAATCAATATAAAATCCTCAAATTATATGTGTATATCACATATACATTCTAGAATACAAGACAAGTAAAAAAAAGGAAATATGAATACTTAAAAGATTCTAGAAAAAAAAATAAAATAAATTTCTGAGAGGGCCATTTGACCGAGGTATTTTCCCTATTGTTCTCTCAGAAATCAATATAAGACTAAAATTATATGTGGATACCAAATATACTTGAATAATTGAAAAGTTGTAAAAATATAAAAACAAAAATTGTGTTCTTACCTCAATTTTGAATGCAGTTGGTACTGATGTATGGCACAGTGGTGGAACTGATAGATGGCACAGGAGTGGCACTGGCTGATGGCGCAGACGTGGCCCTGGTTGATGGCACAAGGGTGCCAATCAAGGATGTATGAAACTGGAATGACTTTCCTGACCATGCAACTTCATTTGCACCAACGCCCCATCCTCCACATTACTCGAAGAACTAACACCGCACTAAATTTCACGGTGCTATTGGTCACTGGCACTGGCAATGGTACTGAAGGCAATGATACTGAAGGCACTGATACTGAAGGCACTGATACTGAAGGCAACACAAAGGGTTCTTCTTTTATAAAAGAGGTATCCCAAATACTTTGAGACCTTGATAACGATGACACAGAGGCCCTCCCTGAGCGACTCCTGAAGGGGGTCAAGGTCAGCTGCAGGTCATCGATGTCTTCTTCATCGTTGTCGTCTAAAATCTTCCTCTTACTCCTGTTGGAAGTCGATAGCACCTTTCTCTTCACTCGAAGACCAGAAGCAAGGCCCAGGGGAGACACAGTTTTCGAAGAGGTGTAGGATTAGGTTGAATGGAAGGATCTTGGCGAGAGGGAAAAGTAGCTGCCATGTGACACAGCCACGGCATCTTCCTCGGGCATGTCGCTGGACTTTTGGTAGATAGCCTTGTCCACGCAGGTTTCAGCATCACTGGCATCACTATCAGCTTCCAAAAAGGCCTCAATTTCCTTCTTGGATGTGAATCGTTTTGCCATCTTCGAAAACTGAAGAAAAAAAAACACTTTAGTTTCCACTTATTTACCGGCACACGTGGCAACAAAGCCTCATGGTAACAAACTTACAATAGGGCAACACTATTCACCATTGCTAACTCAAAATCTCATTAACTTTTATAAATAACACTACGAGATATATATCATAATGTAAAAGTATACAATTTTAAGGTTTGTACTTTGTTCGGTAATAAGGTACCAAACTGGTGATCAAGCAAACATTGATGGGCTATGAGCCGGCGATTTCTTGGAGCTCAACCTGGCGGGAAAAGCTGAAATATCCCACCAAATCTTGAAAAATATGGTTCTGCGCTTGCGCCCGGTAGCCGCATGGGGTCCATGTTACGTACGCAGGGTTAAAACCATTATGAAATACCTACGATGACCAAATTTTCTTTATATAATAAAAAGGCAGTCTCTGCTTTAATTTTTTTTCTTAATGCAATTTTATAATAACAAATCGTCGTCTACAAAAATTACCATTGTATCATCAGCAAATCCTTGTACTTTAAATTTGACATTGTTTGGTACCAAAGGTGGTATAATTTTAGTATTGGTTTTTATGCTAAGTACAATGGCTCTTGGAAAATTACATACAATAACATTGATAAGGGATAACCATATCTAAGCGATTTTCTTACATTATAGGGGCCTGTAAATAGTCCATTGACGCATATCATAGTCAGATATTCATTAAACAACATTCTTAGCCATGAAATAAACTCTGGAAATCGCAACTTTTCTATCTATGAAAAGAAAGGGTAAGTTCACCTTATCAAAAACTTTGAACTAATCCATTTTGAAATGCCGTGCTTTCTAGTTATTCTCTCTCACATGATTTATTATGCCTCCTATCATATCATTACAGTGAATTATAGATATGCTTAGAACGATTTGCAATTGATTTTACAAGAATTATATAATCAACATTCAAAAATTTGTGTAAGGTCTCCAGTTTTCAACCAGTTTCAAATTCCTATATTTTGGGAATAGTTTTATTGATGACAAATTTTGTGAAACAGAAAAATTTCTATGTTTCAGCACACGTTTTATTGCCTCTACAAATCGTTTTTAATAACATTGAGAAATCTTTTATGAAAATCGACAGTTAACCCATCACATCCATGTGATTTTCCTTTATTAATTTATTTTTTATTTCAATAATTCCTTTATTTCAATTTCCTCCCCTAAAACTTCATTGTCTTCATCTATCTTTCGTTTAGATTTCTCCAGCAAATATGTTTATTCTGCATAACCTACCTCAACTAATTCATATATCACTTTGAAATGATCTATAAGACACACAAGAACAACATGTTTACCAGATATCATATTTTCACTTATATCTTTTATGTTCTATAACAGTTACGCAGTTTCTCTTTCCCAAGCAAGTGCAATGATAATTCTTTTAATTTTGCTCTTTTTTAACTCCTTCACAAAGTTCATCTTGAAGAACATTTATTTAATTTTTCATGATATTAATTTCATCATGTTCATCATTTCCATCATTACATAATGCATATACTGTTTTAATTGATATTGCAATCAACTAATTAAGCCATATTTTTATTTGATACCCTATTTGCACTTTTGGTGAAAAACCTTTTATTCCTTTTTTGGGCAAATTCCTACCATTCAATTACATTTCTGAAACTTTATTTTTTTCAAGTTTTGAATGACTCAAAAACACTTATTCTTTCGGTTTCCACCAGAGACACACTCAGTTTCCACAATTCTTTTCCTCTTTGCACATCTCCTATCCTGAATTTCTCCAAGAGCATACAATAATCAGAAAAGGCCACAGGTACTGTTTCGGAAGCTCTTCAGTATAGAGGCGATCTAATCGAGACCCATAACCTTTTCTCAAGTAATTATATTGTAGAATACCTTTAGACGCGTGTGCTACATCGTTCAGTCGAACATCTATTATGAAGGCCTGCAAGGATTCTGACACTTAATTATCTTTCCCAGTACTAACAACTCTGTCAGATGTAACACACACACAAAAAACTACATTTTAAAAGTCTTCACGAAATTAATATAACATTTTATTTCTAAAAAAAAATCCTCTCTTTCTTTTTATCTTTTGTCCCTCCGTAACATTTTTCCTTGCTAACATCAGACAAAGAATTAAACTTATTTACACAAACTGATGTGCCTCCTTTAAGATTATAACTTCGATTTGATAGAATATCAAAATAATATCTGCAAAAAACTAAAATCCTTTACATCCTTCGAGTTATGTTCTTGCAGTAATCAAACATCTATACCGTAATGATACAAGGATAACAGCTTTTTTTTTTTTGCCTTTATCATTCAATCCTTTTACATTTGAACAACCAATTCTGAGTTTGAAGGCGTAAAATTGGAAAAGTTATAGCTTTTTCCTTTTCTGGTCTCTCAATCTTTTTCAATTCTTATTATCATTATTGTTTTCATATCTTGAAGATTTTTATATCCCGATTTTCTTTTTTTCGTGATTCTCATTTAAACGTCCTTCTCCGTTTGAATTTTTCATTTTCCGTTTTCACTTGCACTTTCCATATTCCCACTAATATCCATAGATCTATCATCAATACAATCTGCATCAGCTTGAGCTCCTCCTCCCCGTTCTCCTTCTTGATTAATTTCATGTCCCAAGTCAAAGTCTAGTTTTCTGCTCTCATGGCACTGCCTAAGTAGTTATCATTTAAGGCACTGCCTAACTTGGTGTACTGTTTACCTTCTCATCAGTAAGTAACACTGCAACACCCTTTTTTGAATGCTTTTCTTCACAATTGTGGATTTCTTCAGTATTCTCAAGCTCAATGTCCTTCCTTTCTGCTTTGATAAGTTGTTCGTTATTTCCATTTTCCAATAATGTACTCTCGATATCCTGAACATCCTTTTTATTCAGTGTATCCTTACTTATCGGTTCTTTCCTTTCCTTCTCTATGTTCTGTTCGGCCCCTTGTGTTTAGTTACCTTGTGGTTTCGGTATATTATGAAATGGGGTGGTAATCAGGTGGAACTGACCTATAATAAACATTTAAATAAGGGAGTAACATTATTATTCCTCCAAC
>NC_090741.1:118783889-118791389 GCF_036898095.1 Palaemon carinicauda
ATCTTACTCTTGTAAAATTTATATGAAATCCCAAGCAGACTGGAATGGGATTTTTCATGATCTTTTGTGGTTGAATTGGTCACAATTGTATAGTAGTGTAGATCCTTTTGCCCCTTTGAATGTTAATCTAGTAAACATAATTGATAGGCTTATCCCTTTTCGTGTACTAAGGTACCGAGTGAAGGACAAACTGTGGATTGATGATGATTGTAGGCGTGCTTATTTGGAAAAGCAGGAGGCTTATCATCTTTGGAAGGGTAACATATCAGATTTGACCTGGAATAACTATACTCAGCTTCAAACTTTTGCTCAGTGAGTTTATGCTTCAACCGGAAAGGAATACAATTCAACCATAAAAGAAACCCTTTTTGGTACAACTCAGGAACATTAATGGCGATCTACCCTTAAATCTATACTCTTTGGTATGATGCAACAGTTCAACCTTCACTTAAATCAGATGGCTTAGTCTCTCACTGTCCAAAGGAAAAGGCAACCCTTTTGGCTGATGTTTTCCACAGTAAACAGGGCAATGAAAAACTTGAAATTCCTCATTTCTGTTTTCCTGAGGCTGAACTTACTAGTTTAACTTTTCGATCTCGTGAAATTAAAGCTCTGTTGATGGACCTTGATGCTTAAGAAGGAGTAAACCTAAATGGTATTTTTCCCTTGTTTTTTTATAAAGACAGCAGATCTCTTAGCTCCAAAGTTATCTGTTATTTTGCGCAGATTAGCAAGAAGAGGAGCATTTAGCACTTGTGGGAGAATTGGTAATGTTACTTTACTATGTAAATGTGTTTGTGGTAGCTCAAGTCCCACTGATTAGTGCCCAATTTACATAACTCCCATATTATCTAAAGTTCTTGAACATCTTCTGACAAAATGTCTTAATAGATTTGCTGAAGGTAATAATCTATTCCCTAGTTTGCAGTCTGGTTTTTGTAAGGGCCTTGGAACCTGTGATGTCCTTCTTACAATCTCCAATGCTGAACAGAAATCCCTTGATTTCAGTAAGGACGTTCGTATGATCAGCCTTGATTTTAGGGTTACCTTTGACCGTGTTAATCATGAGGCCCTTGTTTAAAAACTCAAACAGTTGGGAGTGGGTAGGTCGTTTCGTAGCATTACTATAGATTTTTTTAAGTAATAGATCTCAAAGAGTTGTTGTTGATGGGCACCATAGTGAGTATAGGAATGTGATATCCGGTGTTCCACAGGGTAGGGCTCTTGGCCCATTACCTTTCATACTATAAAAAGGTGCTATGTGGTTTGCCCTAGAAGGCAAGATTGTTGCCTATGCAGATGATTCTACTCTCTTTGCATCAATTCCTTCCCTTGAATGTAGATCTGGGGTTGGTGAATCACTTAATAGAGATTCAGCTAAAATTAGTGCATGTTGCAAATTATGGGGTATGAAGTTAAATCCTAACAAAACTCATAGTATGACTGTAGGTAGGTCACGGACGGTGGCTCCTCAACATCCGGATCTCTGTATCGATAATGATTTTTTTTTAAATTTTATTACTTTAAAATTTTAGAAGTGATTCTCGACAGCAAATTTACTTCTGAGAAACACATTGGGTATGTGTTGTACCAACCGTGTGTCACACGATCGTACATAGTAACGACCTTTAATTTTGTGTATATATTATGCTTGTATCTTCGCTCTCCCCTCGAACTAACATTGAATCTGAAATAACTTATTTGTTTTTCTCACCGTTAACTGTGAACCGGTGCTGTGTCGGTTGAAAAGGAAATTTGCTGTTGCATTGATATTTTTTGTATATAAAGGCGAGTGTTCTGTAATAAAGGTACTCAGTTGCTTTAATCCTGCCTTTGAGGTACAACCTTCACTCGGCTCGTTACATTGGTGACACTGGAAGTCGACTCGCTCCTCCTGTCTTCCTAACCCCCTTGCCCCTCTTTCGTTGGCACTATGGCAGACTCTATGGAAGTTGCCGCTGCCCCATTGAAACTTTTGTTATTTGCCAGCGGAGAGGCGTTTAATTGGTTTCAGTGCAGAGAAGTCCAGTTTCGCATCAAGGGCGTGACTCGAACAACCACCAAAGCAGATTATGTTCTCGCGGCGATACCCGAGGACACATTCCCGGAAATATCCTACTGGCTTTGTGAACAAGGAGACACCACAATAGCGTATGATGCCCTTAAAACATACCTTCTGCAGCAGTACTCGCCGTCGCCAGCCGCGTGTATAGCAAAGCTTTTTCAGCTCTGTAAACAACCGATGGGTCCCCAAAGGGCTTCGCTCGCCCTCAGGGAAATGACCAGTATCGCTCGCCTGCAACCTGCCGCAGACGGCTCTCCTCGTCAGGTGAACCTACTTCGTGCCATTTAGATACGCCGTTTACCCGAACCTGTACGCGCTGCCATACCCGATGTCGATAGTTCACCCATAAAGGACTTGATGACCAAAGCTGACGCCCTTATGAAGAGCCACTTCAAAACCTCCATCAACACCTCCCCTCTTGATGAAGAGGACGCCTATTCACTCTCAACCCAAGCTGACGTGAATGCCGTAGGACATACACGCCTACTCCGTGACGAGCCGAAGCGGCGACAAAGCCACCCACCACCCACCACTTGCTCGCGCCCCAACCATCGACTTCTACAGCCACTTACTGCCTCCCATCTGCTGCAGTTTTGCTACCACCACAACAGATTCGTGGCAACCGCAAAGAAATGGGCCAAGTATTGTCAGTGGCCAAAAAACGTGTAAGGAGGCCATCGCTCGTGGCAGTGGCCTCCAGTGTTTCTTATCTTACCTTTTTACATGATGCAGGAACGGGCGTTCGATTTTGGTAGACGCGGGAGCTTTTCGTTCTCTTTTGCCAAGGCAACTCTTCAGGACACGACGTACTCTGTCTCTGTCGGCCAATGTCCGCTTGGTAGCTGCCAACGGATCTGCGATACCCACCTACGGTTACGAGAACATCACATTATCGTTTGGAAACAGTAATTTCAATTGGAAGTTTCTTGTTGCATATGTCACACTGCCAATCCTCGGTGCGGATTTTCTCCCTCATTTACACATTCTGGTCTATGTTGCCCACCGATGCAGATTCGTACTTGTCGACACCAGCCCCCTCCAACCTCGCTCTCCACATCAGCGCACCCACGGATGCCTAGACCAACCTCCTCATGTCGTACCCGGAAGTTTTCTGTCCAGAAGGTCGCCAAATGATCACGGCTCCTGCAAAGCACGGTATTTATCACCATATCAAGACGGAGGGACCACAATTCTTCGCAAAATTCAAACGTCTGGCACTGGGACGATTGGCAGCCGCCATACAAATGCTCGCCAAAATAGAGGAAATAGGCCTTTGCCAAAAGGTCTCCAGCCCATGATCGTTACCCTTACACATCGTTCTGAAGAAAACCGGCTCCCTCCGTCCATGCTGGAATTACAGGCGCCTGAGCATGCAATGGGAACCGGATCACTTCCCCCTCCCAAACATCGCCGACGTCACCTCCCACCTGCACAAAGCGAAGGTTTTCTACAAGCTCCACCTCCTGAAGGGATATTATCAGGTGCCTATGAACCGAGAAGATATCCCCAAGACCGCCATCACCACTCCGTTTGGTACATACACCTTCAATTACTTCTGTTTTAGCATTCATAATGCTGTGGCCACGTTTCAACGTCTCATAGATGGAATCTTAGGGGACTTCCCCTTCTGTATATGTTATGTGGACGACATGCTTGTGTTCTCCTCCTCAAAAGACGAACACCTACGTCACCTACGCATCGTGCTCGACTGCCTGCAACAAAACGTTCTAGGGGCACCGCATCACTCCTGAAGGAGTCCATCCCCTCCCTGAGAAGGTAGCAGCCGTTCAGGACTTCCCCGCGCCCTCGACCGTCAAAGCTTTACAGGAATTCTTGTGCATGATCAACTATTATCACCGTTTTCTGCCAGCCATTGCCGCCACTCTTGCTCCCCTCTACACCTCCCTCAAGGGCAAGCCCAAGGACCTGAAGTAGGGTTCCCTTAAAGAAGCAGCCTTCTGCAATGTAAAGAAGGCCCTAACAACCGCGTCAGCTCTCACTTTTCCTCTCCCATATGCCCCTCTCCTCTCCACCGATGCCAGCAACGTCGCTATTGGTGCAGTAATCGAGCTGGTGGTCAACGGCTAGCCGCGCCCATTGGCCCTCATCAGCAAAAAACTGTCCAAGGCAGAATCGGTGTATTCTACCTTTGATCGCGAATTGCTGGTGGTGCTCTAGGCTGTCCGCCACTTTCGCCATTTTTTTAAAACGTACACCCTTTGTCATTTGCACAGACCACATGCCTCTGGTTCACGCCTTCACTCGACAGTCTGGCGCCTGGTCAGCCCGTCAACGCCGACATCTCTCCGCCGTGGCTGAATACAATTGCACCCTTCAAAACTTCCCTGGGAAAATGAATCTCGTTGTCGATGCCCTGTCAAGAAAAACGTTGGCTTCCCTTCAAGTGGGATTGGATTACAACGCCTTGGCTGAAGCCCAACGAAAGGATCTAGAGTATCAAACATGTAAGACATCCTGCACATCCCTACGTTGGGAAGACTTCCCCCCTGTAAGACTCCAACACCACCCTCCTCTGTGACTTCAGAACTGGTAGACCGCGACCTTGGATTCCTGCTCCCATGCGCCGACAGGTGTTTGATTTCATTCAAAGCCTTTCAGATCCCTTGTTCCGTTCCACTGCACAGCTGATGAAGACGAAGTTTATTTGGCACGGCATTTCAATGGGTGCAAAGGATTGGATCCGCGCCTGTACTTCTTGCCAAACTTCCAAAGTACATCGACACACGGATTCAGGAGTGGGCACCTTTCCTCAACCACAACGTCAATTCGCACACATTCATGTTAACGTTGTGGGCCCCCTACCACATCACAACGACATTGTTACCTGTTTACCATCATCGACCACTCCACTCGTTGGCCTGAAACCATTCCCATGGAAAATGCAACGTCTGCCTCATGTACATCTGCCTTACTCTCAGGATTGATTGCAAGAATTTGGTATCTCTGAGCATATTACTTCTGACAGGGGTACCACTTTCACTTTTCAATTGTGAACATCATTAGCGAATCTCCTGGGCATCATCCTACATCAGAAAACTACCCACAACCCCGCGGCCAATGGAATGGTTTAACGCTTTTATCGCACCCTCAAAGCAGTGTTGATGTCCCACTGCAAGGATTCTAACTGGTTTACTCAGCTTTCCTGTTTCTTCCTATGACTAGGGACTTTTCCTAAAGACACCCTTGACGTCTCGGCAGCTGAAATTGTGTATAGCGACCCGTTGGTCGTCCCTGCCAAATTTTTTTCCTTTTGCAACTTCCTCCGACGATCTCCAGTGCATACGTCACGTCGTGGGAAAATTTATTCCATGCTGCCCGACTTACAAGACTCCAGCGAAGCATCACATACCGACACACTTGCACTCTGCAACGCATGTCTTCTTACGTAACGACACTAGCAAGCATGGCTACCGCTCCCTTACACGGGCCCTTTCCCTGTGATCCGATGCTTTCCGAAAACATTCCCACTAAACATTTGTGGGAAAGAAGACTTGGTCTCCAATGATCGTCTAAAACTTGCTGATCCCCTGCCAAATGACCCGCCTACAGTTCGCCTCTCTATATTAGGGCGCTCAATTTAACATGAACAGTATGTCATAATTAGGGGGGGGGGAGCCATGTACCACCCGTGTGTCACACGATCGTACATAGTAACGACATTTCATTTTGTGTATATATTATGATGGTATCTTCACTCTCCCCTCCCACTAACATTGAACCTGAAATAACGTGCCTGTTTTTCTCGCGTTAACTGTTAACCGGTGCGGTGTTGGTTGAACAGGAAATTTCCTGTTGCATTGATTTTTTTTATATAAAGCTGAGTGTTTTGTAATAAATTTACTCAGTTGCTTTCATCCTGCCTTTGAGTCACAACCTTCTTTCACTCGTTACAGTGTCTTCTTCAATTGTATAAAAAAATCGGCTTATTGAGAAAATCTTTTAAGATTTTCGGAGATCAATCTATTCTGAACGAATGTTTTAATTCTTTCATTCTACCTTGTTTTCAGTATTGTTCTCCAGTCTGGTCTTCAGCTGCTGATTCTCATCTTATTATGTTGGACAGAAAGTTACGGTCATTTAAATTTCTTATTACTGATCTTGATATTAATCTTTGGCACCGTCGATCAATTAGTTAAATACGCATGTTGCATAAGATTTTTCATAACTCTGACCATCCTTTACATTCAGATCTCCCCGGACAATTCTATCCTGTTCGTAATACTAAGCAGGCAGTTAATTATAATAGCCACGCCTTCTCCATCATGAGGCTCAATACTACATAGTATTGTAGAAGTTTTATTTCAGGTGTTACCAAGTTGTGGAATGATCTTCCTAATCGGGTATTTGAATCAGTAGAACTTCAAAAGTTCAAAGTTGGACCCAATGTATTTATGTTGACCAGACTGACATGAGTCTTTTTATAGTTTATATATGACATATCCGTTTTTGATGTTATTTATAGTTTATGGAATGATTTATTGTTAATTTGTTCTAATCATTTATTTATTTCCTTATTTCCTTTCCTCACTGGGCTTTTTTTCACTATTGGAGCCCTTGGGCTTATAGCCTCTTGCTTTTCCAACTAGGGTTTTAGCTTGGCTAGTATTAATAATAATAAAAATAATAATAATAATAATAATAATAATAATAATAATAATAATAATAATAATAATAATAATAATAATAATAATAATAATAATAATAAAATATTTTTTAAGTTATGCGAATTAAGAAAAAATTATAAAGATTAATAAACAAATACATGCCTATCAACATATAACTTGGCGAAGGTAATTTTTTTTATTATATTAATAAGCGAACTATTGCTAGATGAGAATTAATTTGGTAATATGTCAGTACATGCTTCTTTGAGCTGAGGATATTTCTAAGAATAACGAGAATAACACACTGATGTTATATAAATAATCATAATCCGATATCGAATAATAAAGGAAGTTGTTTGTGTGATCCTCACGAGTAACCACTAAATCAAGTATAGATTACCAATATTTAATATTTTGCTTTTGTAGGATGTCTATTTTAAGATATAATATAATCATTACAAACTCATAATTTATCACAATACTTCATTAGAGGTTACACAAGTGTTTGTAAGAACATTTTTCTAGGGTAATTTATGTTGTAATTTCATGCTAACTTATATAAAATTGCAGTGAAAAAGATATTTGACAAACATATGATAGAGGGATGAATACACGAAAAAAAAATAATTTGATAAATTTGAAGATGACTAAATAGATGGAAACGAATCTAGATCTACTTAGATCTACGAATTAAAATTCATGCAATATACATTAAAAAAAGGAGAAGATAAAACATAGTTTTATGATATGATATGTAGAAAAAAAAAGGTAAAAACAAAACCAAATCAAAATAATAGTTGGCTCATAAGC
>NC_090741.1:118803773-118806273 GCF_036898095.1 Palaemon carinicauda
GGAATGAAAGTGATGGAGAGACAGAAATTGAAAGTATTTGAGATGAAGTGTCTAAGGAGTATATCTGGTGTATCTCAAGTAGATAGGGTTAGGAACGAAGTAGTGAGTGAGTGAAAGGATGTAAGAAATGAGTTAGCAGCTAGAGTGGATATGAATATGTTGAGGTGGTTTGGCCATGTTGAGAGAATGAAAAATGGCTGTCTGCTAAAGAAGGGGATGAATGCAAGAGTTGATGGGAGAAGTACAAGAGGAAGGCCGAGGTTTGAGTGGATGGATGGAGTGAAGAAAGCTATAGGTGATAGGAGGATAAAGGTGAGAGAGGCAAGAGAACGTACTAGAAATAGGAATGGTTGGCGAGCGATTGTGACGCTGTTCCGGTAGGCCCTGCTGCTTCCTGCGGTGCCTTATATGACAGTGAAGGTAGCAGCAGTAAGGGGATTCAGTGTTATGAAGTTTCATCTGTGTTAGATAACGGGGGAGGGTGGGCTGTGGCACCCTAGCAGTACCAGCTGAACTCGGTTGGGTCCCTTGTCAGGCTGGGAGGAACGTAGAGAGTAGAGGTCCCCTTTTTGTATTTGTTTCATTTGTTGATGTCGCCTTGGTATATGGATGAATGGATATATATATACATATATATATATATATATATATATATATATATATATATATATATATATATATATATATATATATATATATATATATATATATATATGTGTGTGTGTGTGTGTGTGTGTTTGTGTGTGTGTATGTGTGTTTGTATGTCGATAGAGTCCTGCAAATAAGTAATTTTCTGTATTATTCTGTCAAAGTTCCATTTCCTTTTTCTCATTTTATATGAAGACATCTATAATAGCTTAGACCATTTTAAGAATTTCCTTTTTTGATCAGATGGGACGCCCTACTGACTGAGCGATAGGATTTCGTTCAAGACCCCTAATGCTCCATCTTTTTCATCATGGATTTCCCATCATTGGTAACCTGCGGTTAAAATGTTCCCTAAGGATAGCCAGGCACTGAGATGCTGATGCAGGCTATTTTCTCTCTTTCTACAAACACATACAAATATTTATACTTACATATATATATATATATATATATATATATATATATATATATATATATATATATATATATATATATATATATATATATATTGTACCAACCCTGTTTCACACAATTGTACATAATTCCTTTTGTATATATTATGCTTGTATCTTCGCCCTTCCCTCGCACTAAAACGAACATGAAAATTCATGTCTGGTTTTTCCTCTGTAATATTGTCTGTCTTGTGAACTTGTTATGTCCTGTTGCCTTGAGGTTTTGTATATAAGGAGAGTGTTCTACAATAATATAACTCAGTCGTTTCCACCTGCCTTTGAGTTCACACCCTTACTCGGCGCGGTCACATTGGTGACCCAGGAAGTCGACTCGCTCCCACTGCCTTCCACCCCCACCTCCCTCGCCCCTCCATCGTTGGTACTATGACGGAGACGGACTCTACTACAGCAGTTGGCGCTGCGGCCGCCCCATTGAAACTTTCACCGTTCGCCAGCGGAGAAGCGTTTGCTTGGTTTCAACGCGCTGAAGTCCACTTTCGTATCAGGGGCATGACTCGCTTAACCACCAAAGCGGATTATGTTCTCGCGGGGATACCCGAGGACACCTTCCCAGAAATATCCGACTGGCTTTGTGAACAAGTAGACACCCCAATAGCGTATGACGCCCTCAAAACATACCTTCTGCAGCAGTACTCGCCGTCGCCAGCCGCCCGTATAGCAATGCTTTTTCAGCTCTCGCAACAACCGTTGGGGGACCAAAGGGCTTCGCTTGCCCTCAGGGAAATCACCAGTATCGCTCGCCTTCAACCTGCCACAGACGGCTCTCCTCGTGAGGTGAACCTACTCCGTGCCCTTTGGATACGCCGTTTACCCGAACCTCTATGCGCTGCCATACCCGATATCGATAGTTTACCCATAAAGGACTTGATGACCAAAGCCGACGCCCTTATGGACAACCACTTCAAGACCTCCATCAACGCCTCCACCCCTGACGACGAGGATGCCTATTCAACGTCAACCGAAGCTGACATGAATGCCGTAGGACATACACGCCTACCCCGTGACGTGCCGAAGCGGCGACAAAGCCGCCCACCACCCACCAATCACTCGCGCCCCAACGAACGATTTCTACAGCCACTAACTACCTCCCATCCGCCGCAGTTTAGCTACTACCACTTCAGATTCGGGGCAACCGCGAAGAAATGTGCCAAAAATTGTCAGTGGCCAAAAAACGTGTAAGTAGGCCATCGCTTGTGGCGGTGGCCTCCCATGTTTCTAATATTTTCTTTTTACAGGATGCAGGAACGGGCGTGCGATTTTTGGTAGACACGGTTTCTTGTTGTTCTCTTTTGCCAAGGAAACTCTTCAAGGCACAACGTAGTCTGTCTACATCTGCCGACGTCCGCTTGGTAGCGGCCAACGGATCTGCGATACCCACC
>NC_090741.1:118816273-118821273 GCF_036898095.1 Palaemon carinicauda
GATTGGCTGGACCTCAGTTTGTCCGAATTCGTAATTTTTCTGTACAGACAATTATGCTATTATAAATATGCTGCTGTAGAGTGAGTTATCAGGTGCTTTTACAATGTGATACATATACTAGGTAGATTAATTGAAAATAATCTGAACCTGCATAATGACTCAATGTGATTATTTATTAATCAATTTCGAATAAACATCGATACTAAAGTCTTGGAAGGATTTTGCATATACAAAATTATTTATTTGGTTTATTTCAAGAACTAAATACCTCATAATTATTACGCCGAAAACTATCAGACTTTTGCAGGAAATTTGGAAGGTAAAATGCTGATGAAAAATATCAATATATGTAATAATAAAGAGATTGTTGTGGTATATGGGGCTTCGTCGTGTGGAAGTAACAGCCACTACCCGAATCCTCTGTAAAGTAGAGAGTTATCTGGTCTTTTTACTGGCCAGCCATTACTACATTGGATCCTTCTCTCTGGTTAGAGTTAATTTCCCCTTGCTTACAAACATACCAAATAATATGGCCTATTCTTTACATATTCTCCGCCTTTCTCATACACCTGAAAACAATAAGATTACCAAACAATTCTTCTTTTCCCAAGGGGTTACTGCACTGTAAATATTTAATTGTTTAGTGATCACCTTCCAATTGTTAATGGTAGAGACTCTTTAGCTATGGTAAGCAGCTCTTCAAGGAGATGGACACTCCAAAATAAAATCATTATTCTCTAATCCTGGAGAGTGCCATAGCCTCTGTACCATGGTCATCCGCTGTCTTTGGTTAGATTTCTCTTGCTTGAGGGTACACTCGGGCACACTAGTCTATCTTATTCCACGTCCTAATGTTTTCTGAAAGTTTTTATACTTCATAGAGAAGATAATTATTTTAATGTTGTTACTCTTGTTAAAATATTTTATTTTTCCTTGTTTCGTTTTTTCACTGGGCTCTTCTCCCTGTTGGAGCGCCTGAGCTTATAGTATTATGCTTTTCCAACTATGGTTGTAGCTTAGCAAGTAATAAAAATAATGATAAACATTTTCCCCCTAAACCCGAAAACATTTGTTTCTACATGAGACCTTGATTCTTAGCTACGCCTTCAAAGAAGATAGAGTCTCTTAAAGAAATGATAAAGGAAAATTTAATGGCCGTACCGACTTGTGTAGATTAGTATGCTCTCCAGCGAGAGGAGTAATAATATATTAAATGCATAAGAATTTGTCACAATCGGGGGTCAGGTCTAAACAAAACTTTATAGGATATAACAAAGAACACATTGCTTGAGGAAAATGGACAAAAGCCACCTAAGGTTATCAAATAGAAATATAGTGCAGAAAACAATACAACAGCAGCATAGCAATAGCAAAAAAAAAAAAAAAAAAAAAAAAAAAGTTCAAGCTGAAAAAAATGAAAAATCTACCTGCTTCTTTATATGGTTCATGATATCAAATATATTCTTGTCAAATTAAATATTAATATATATGATATAACAAACTGCCAGCAATATAGGGTAATCAATTATCCTTCATAGTTAATTGACAATGTCCTAGCTGACGGGTTTTTCAAAAGCCGGTAGGATCACTCAGCAGGGGCTGGTCACACATTTTCTTTTTTCTGTGTAGCTGTTCCCACCAGCAGCAATCAAGATTCTCTCATATTATTATAACTTTTAATCCTTTGAAAACTTCATAATCATATTATATATCATGAAAATACCTCAGACATACTATGCACTAAACATTGGTAAAATAAAAATATTAAAATCAGTGTATCTCAAACTTGTTGCTTGTCTACAACCTCGGTTGAGTTGTTTCGTATCTAACAAACTTCGTAACTCCTTCACGAATTATTCTTAATATGTTTATTAAGTTCATTTAGTATGATTCTAATGTTGTTTCTAATGACAATATTGCAAGAATTCAACCGGCGGTTGCTTTGATTTGTTCTGAGAAGAATAAGCAGCAAGCTTAATCTGCTCTTGTATAGAAATTTAAATCCGCGGGGGGCAGATTGAAAAAACTTCAAATTATTAATTTGAATATTCATTGTTTATACATTTGGCATACAGAAGTGTCGCTAATTGCCCCTTTGCTTTTAAATAGTAACTACTTTACAGTAGTTATATCTGCCGGCCGCTAATGTCTTTGTGAAGTTTTTTCACACAGTTACTCAGCATTCACCAACCAGACACGGGAATGAGGAGGAACAGCTCTCTTTCCCTCTCTCTCATTATTAAAGTGGAATTAAGGATTTATACACTCACGCTGGATTTGTGACTGTCCTGGATAACTACCGTATTTAGTGCTGGATTAATTACTATGGTTTTTTCCTCCATCATGGACATAATCACACACTAATTCATCGAGGATGGGATCCGGACGCTGCTTAGCGATGATCGTCTATTGAATGATTTCTCCCACACTTGCCAGAACTGTTATAGCAAGAGGGTAAGCATAATGGGCTTTAATGCTTGTTCTTGCGTTACATATTCTATATGCCAGTATTTTGAAAATAATATTAAGTATTTATATTGATTAAATTCTTGCTATATTGAACCTATGATTTCAATGCAGTCTATAAATTTATTTCTTAGGTATTTGACTACTCGTTGAATTTTATATTTGTTTTACTGATAATTTGAGAGCTTTTTTTTTATTTGGTGTTCATTTAAGCAAATATTTTTCGTAAGGTGATTTTCGTGATTAGTTAATTGCTGTTTTCGGTGATTCGTTGATTTCAAGATTTTATTGATTTATATGAAAATTGTAGATTTTAGTCATGCGATTACGGTAATTGATATTTTGATTCATGTCGATTTTCTTTTTATTTATTTTAGTTACTTTTTGTTCGTGTTGTATTTTTTTTTTTCTGATTTTTCCCGTGGTTGATTCTCCTTTACCTTGTATTTTTTAGCGGATGAGTGAAAGGAAGAAGGTTAAGCCCTCGCAGTTGTGAACCTTAATCTCTCGTACATAAGTGCATTTTGAAGACTCGTTTACGTCATTCTACCACCAACTGCTACAGTGAAATTCATATAGTTTTAAATTATATGTATTCATATATGTCTAACCATTTAAACTTAAATTTATTGTATATTTTAAATGCATTTTTTCCATCTCTACCTTTTCACTTAAAAATTCAAAGTTTAATGATATGATCCTGGTCATTACATATTGATTTTATATTTACATATTTGAACCACACCTTTTTTTCCGCTTGGTCCTTCGAACTTTTGGATTATTATTTTCAAGCACTGCTTTGGAATGCTGGTCGTATCTTGTTGGGTGGTGTCCGGGTCCCCCTCCTCTCGCATTATACGTGTTAGTTTTTTATTGGTAAGTTGATTTGTGTGGTGCGTTTTCTAATAGTTAAAGATGGCGGAATAGGAAATGCGTGAACGTACTACTATACGCCGTAAGGTTAGTGTATTGTATCCTAAATTGTGTAATGCTGTTGATTCTTTGGATAAAGCTGAATTGCAAATAGAGTTGAGTTTTCTGAGTGAGTAGAGTCAAAGATTGTAGAGCTTAGATGATTTTATTTTGAGTAAAGTTAGACTGGACTTCTTAGTTCCGCAGGAGGATTTGGATAGACAGGATTCTGAATGTGAGGAATATTATCGTAAAATTAAATTACTGTCAAACAAAATGCAATCTATACTTTATAATCTCTCCGTACAGATTGATAATAAAACTCCTTGCAGAACTAGAATTGATTTGCCCAAGTTGAATTTTCCTCGGTATTATGCAGATTCTAAGGAAGATAAATTTACATGCAAGCGATTCTTTGAAGTTTTTGAACACTTGACTGCTCCGTATAATTTAAATGAAGTCGAGAGGTATAATTTACTTAAGCAGCAATGTCATAGTAGAGCAAAGGCTATGATTAATTCCATAAAGGTGTCCCAGCAAACTTTTGGTCAGGCTAAACAAATTTTGATCGCAGCATTTACTGATGAAATGCCTCAGAAATTTGTCCTCATTAAAGAGTTAACTGATTTGAGGTTTGTTTGGGGCAAAGATGATCCATATATTTTTTATGCCCATATTAAGAAGTTGATAATGCTATTGATTTGGACACTTATGCTTTGTTTTGTGTGGTCTTCACTGCCTACTAAATTTCAAGATATCATAGTTGCGGTCACAAAGAAGTCTCATCCTACTTAAGATGATGTCACCTGCAGTAGATATAACGCTCAATTAAACACTAGTAAAGAAAGTCTATGTAAGACCGCAGTATTGGCTACTAGTTTGAATACTAGTTTAACAAGGAGTTTATGTATGCTTTGTAATGCTAAAGATCACAAAATTGCTTGTTGTACAAAGTTCTTGTTAGTATCTGATAAAATAAAGCAATTGAAAGAATTGCACAAATGCTTTAAATGCTTAAAAGCAGGTCATAATAGTAATGGGTGCAGATTTCAAACATCAGGTGTATGTTTCAAATGCAAAAAGGGTAAACACTGGAGTGTTTGTAATAGTAAACAAACTCCCACAAAGGTGGTTAATGTTGTCGAGAGAGTTAATGAGATTCCATCAACTGTTACAGCATCCAGTCATTTGCATATTGTTGATTCCTTATTACCATTACTAACAGTGACGACTGAACATGATCGCGTAAAAGTGGATACAGTTTTGGATTCAGGTAGCCAGAATTTCTTTATTGAGGAAAGTTTAGCTAATTTCTTGAACTTAAAGGTAGTAGATCCTAAGATGCATTTGATTATCAAGGTGATTAATACTAATCAAAAGATTTGTACCAATTCAATGAGTTTTCCTTTTAAGTTTGGTGACGTAAGCTATGAAATTACATCCAATTGTATTCCTAAGATTAAAATTGAGATGAAAGCTCCTCATATGTCTAGATTAATAGAACTGCTAACGAAGAGTGGTAAAGAGGTTGCTTATTATGAATTCAATGATGTGAACAGAATTCATGACATTGATGATATAAAGCTACTGATTGGTGCAAAGGATTGGCATTGTGTGATGAG
>NC_090741.1:118825049-118827549 GCF_036898095.1 Palaemon carinicauda
CGCACACCAGATTGGAAGCCTATAGAAGGATAACTCAATAAAGTTGCCTGATCTATGGCTGTTTTTTTTTTTTTTTTTTTTTTTTTTTGCATTGAGCTAGGGCCAAAGAACAGGGAAAGGCTAAAAAAAGTGTCATCATAAAGTTAATGACAGATTCGGGTGGGATGATATCCACTTGTAAGTTTGTATATGCATTCGAAATTGGGAGGAACCTCTTTTGGGGGTAGTGTTGGAGAATTACTTACTATGCCTTATAGGCCTGTTTGAGATCTACACTGCTACTCTGGGTCTAATCACCGAGGACTAAATTACAACACTAGATAGGCTATAATTGATGACACCATGAAAAAAACTTATTTTTAACCCCAGCCCTATCTCAGCGTAAACTCCTTCTTCTTCTTTCATTTTTTTCCCTTCATATAAGAACATAAAACTCGTCTTTTTTTTTAATAATAAAAGAAATACTATTTTGCTCCAAGTTATCATCTACAGCAGGCCTTAAAAGATACTTACAGAAAAAGTCGCCATTATGTGATGTATAGACGTAGCTTAAAATCTTTGATGGGAGTCGGTTCTGGTGCAGTATCCTCAGAAAAAAAAAGAAGTGAATCTTAGTCCATATCGAAGAATCGGTATTTACTAATGAATTAGCAAGTGTTTTATCAGCAATTGACATTATTAAAACCATAGAAGATACGCTACTTCATATATTTGTCATTTTCTCTGATTCAAGAAATACTGTAAAATAGCAGGAAGGTTTCAGACAATAAAAAGACAAACCTCTATCAAAAATTTAATATCTTATTAATATACAGTATACACTGTACAAAAAAATTAAGTATATTAGATGCTTGCACTGCTGGACTGATGATAATGAAAAAGCAGATGCATCTGTTTAATTAACTACAACAACAACAACAACAACAACAACAACTTATGACATCACAATGACCTCTCCCTTAATAATTTGAGAACCACATAAAAACAGAAAAAAAAATACTTAGTGACAACATGTGTGGAACGGTGTATGGAATTTGAAACACATTAAACAAACTGTCTAAATAAGAATTCCCATAATAATCATAATAATGATGATTTTTTTTATCTGTCATAAGCCAGTGACCCATGATTTTTGTTTAATGTTTACAGCCCATGAGATAGTTCCAAAGTGCAGTAAAAGTGCGAAACCATTTTAATCTTTGAATAATTGTATACGAATTTACTGTAATTCAAAGGCGATGAAATTTATGTTCCGGTCAGAAGACTATTTTGTACATTGAGATATTATCTTTTTAAGACCCCCCCCCCCCACCCAAATAAAAAAGAACAAACACACACACACACACACACACACACAAATGTTCCATTAATAAAATAGGATTTTAAATTATAGCATTTTTTTTTATCTTATTTTATTTGCATGTCACACTGATTATGTATATATTCCTTCCCGAATTTATTCAGACCAGCTCCATGGGAATCGAATTTTACTCAATGAACTGGAGAATCTTCTATAACTTATTAACAATACAAAAGGATTAGAGGAATATAAAAGGGATATGTTGTGTAATATTATGAATTCACAAATAAAAGTTAAAAGGATAAGAAAAAAAAAATGTCTATTATTATAGTCGCTGATATGTCATTGAGAAAGCATGGGAAAAGGTTTTTTGGAATTAGGTTAAATCTAATCTAAGCTTTAAGATAATGAAGTGCACCTCATGAGACAAATGTGCAATTACAGAACATATTTCAAAAAGGTTTATTGTTATTTATTACTTTTACTCTTATGTTTACTTGTCTCTTTAACATGAGCTTATTTATTTCACAAGTTATTTATTATATCACCCATGTTTCTAGGAAAATAGTTTTTACTATTTTTTTTTATTTAATTGTGTTTATGTATGTGTGCGTGCATTCGTGATTATTTATGATTACCCTTTTCAGCGGAAACCTTTTATACTAATAGCCACATGAAATCCTTTAAACGGCTTAGAAGAAAAATAGAAATGGAAATTAATCTAATAAGAATCTGTATCAGTCATGAAGAAAACAGCCATGTAATACAATCCTGTTTTATATAATGGCAATAACAGCTTCCCGTTATTGCACAAGAATCAGCAAAGCCGTGAAACCAGTACAATAATACGAAACATTTATAATAGGAAACTGAATAAGATTTTTTTTTTCCGGCTAGAAAGGTGTGTTGCAAACATTTTATTAGCTCAGTGTTCATGCATTCTTTACACATATGAAACGGAATATATTATCCACTTGTCTTTGTAACATGAGAAAGTCTCATGAAATTAATTTCTAAAATACAAGAGCAGAATGGCTGAAACTTCTTTCTTGGTCATCGGTTATGCAATGGTAACTTTTTTTTTTTATTCACACCAACCCTGATCTTTTTTTTTATATATAAAGTATTTCAAAAGCATCGGTGCAACGTAGTGAATGTAAAGGAAACGACGAATCAAGTGAAATAAGTTCAGGACAATAT
>NC_090741.1:118835049-118857549 GCF_036898095.1 Palaemon carinicauda
TGGAATCCTTGCAGCGGGACATCAAAGCTGCTTTGAAGGTGCGATGAAAACGTTCAATCATTCCATTGGCAGCGGGGTTGTAGGCCGTTCTCTGATGTAGGGTGATGCCCAGGAGATTCGCTAATGATGTCCACAATTGAGAGGTGAAAGTGGTACCCCTGTCAGAAGTAATATGCTCAAGGATACCTAATCTTGCAATCCATCCTGAGAGTAAGGCAGATGTACATGAGGCGGACGTTGCGGTTTCCATGGGAATGGTTCCAGGCTAACGAGTGGAGCGGTCGATGACGGTAAACAGGTAACGATGTCCTTGTGATATGGGTAGGGGGCCTACAACGTCGACGTGAATATGTGCGAAACGAAACTGAGGTTGAGGAAAGGTGCCCACTCCTAAATCCTTGTGTCGATGTACTTTGGAAGTTTCGCATGAAGTACAGGCGCGGACCCAATCCTTAGCAACAATAGAAATGCCGTGCCAAAGGAACTTCGCCCTCAGCAGCTGTGCAGTAGAACAGAACGAGGGGTGTGAAAGGCCTTGAATGGAATCAAACACTTACCGGCGCATGGGAGCAGGAATCCAAGGTCGCGGTCTACCAGTACTGATATCACAGGGGAAGTCTCCCCAACAGAGGGACGTGCAGGATGTCCTACATGCTTGATACTCTTGATCCTGTCGTTGGGCTTCAGCCAGGGCATTATATTCCAATCCCAGTTGAACGGCAGCCGTGTTTCTTGACAGGGCATCGGCAACGGGATTCATTTTTCCAGGTACGTATTGAAGGGTGCAATTGTATTCAGCCAAGGCGGAGAGAAGTCG
The DNA here is from genome assembly GCF_036898095.1 of Palaemon carinicauda. Taxonomy (NCBI): domain Eukaryota; kingdom Metazoa; phylum Arthropoda; class Malacostraca; order Decapoda; family Palaemonidae; genus Palaemon; species Palaemon carinicauda. Next base: position 118,835,867 of record NC_090741.1, read on the forward strand.
GTGTTGCCGGGCGGACCATGTGTCTGACTTTTGAGTGAAGGAGTGCACAAGAGGTATGTGGTCTGTGCGAATGACGAAGCGCGTACCTTCTAAGAAATGGCGAAAGTGACGGACAGCCAAGTGCACCGCCAGCAATTCGCAATCGAAGGTAGAATAACCCGATTCTTCCTAGGACAGTTTTCTGCTGAAAAATGCCAATGGGCGGGGCGAGCCATTGACCACCTGCTCGAGTACTGCACCAAAAGGGACGTCGCTGGCATCGGTGGAGAGAAGGAGACGGGCATGTGGGATAGGAAAAGTGAGAGCTGCAGCAGTTGATAGGACCTTCTTCGCATTGCAGAAGGCTGCTTCTTGAAGGGGATCCCACTTCAGGTCCTTTGGCTTGCCCTTGAGGGAGGCGTAGAGGGGAGCAAGCGTGGCGGCAATGGCTGGCAGAAAACGGTGATAATAGTTTATCAAGCCAAAGAATTCCTGCAGATCTTTAACGGTTGAGGGCACGGGGAAGTCCTGAATGGCTGCTACCTTCTCAGGGAGGGGATGGACTCCTTCAGGAGTGATGTGGTGCCCTAAGAACGACACTTCGTTGGCGCCAAAGGTACACTTGTCCCACCGGACTACAAGTCCGTTTTGTTGCAGGCGGTCGAACACGATGCACAGATGATGGAGGTGTTCTTCTTTTGAGGAGGAGAACACAAGTATGTCGTCCATATAACATACATAGAAAGGGAGGTCCCCTAAGATGCCATCCATGAGACTTTGAAACGTGGCCCCAGCATTACGAAGGCCAAAACAGAAGTAATTGAAGGTGTATGTACCAAACGGCGTGGTGATGGCGGTCTTGGGGATGTCTTCTTGGTTCATAGGCATCTGATAATACCCCTTCAGGAGGTCGAGCGTAGAGAAAACCTTCGCTTTGTGCAGGCTGGCAGAAAACGGTGATAATAGTTTATCCTGCCAAAGAATTCCTGCAGATCTTTAACGGTCGAGGGCACGGGGAAGTCCTGAATGGCTGCTACCTTCTCAGGGAGGGGATGGACTCCTTCAGGAGTGATGTGGTGCCCTAAGAACGACACTTCGTTGGCGCCAAAGGTACACTTGTCGTACCGGACTACAAGTCCGTTTTGTTGCAGGCGGTCGAACACGATGCACAGGTGATGGAGGTGTTCTTCTTTTGAGGAGGAGAACACAAGTATGTCGTCCATATAACATACAGAGAAAGGGAGGTCCCCTAAGATGCCATCCATGAGACTTTGAAACGTGGCCCCAGCATTACGAAGACCAAAACAGAAGTAATTGAAGGCGCATGTACCAAACGGCGTGGTGATGGCGGTCTTGGGGATGTCTTCTGGGTTCATAGGCACCTGATAATACCCCTTCAGGAGGTCGAGCGTAGAGAAAACCTTCGCTTTGTGCAGGTAGGAGGTCACGTCGGCAATGTTTGGGAGAGGGTAGTGATCCGGTTCTGTTTGCAGGTTCAGGCGCCTGTAATCCCCGCACGGACGGAGTGAGCCATCTTTCTTCAGAACGATGTGTAAGGGCATACCAATTACTTTATTTTCATCTCGCTTCCATGTTATTCTTTTTCTGTCTCCTGGTGTTATTTACCTCATTATTATTTCCATAGCTTTTTGAGTTACAACTTGCTTAGGTTTTAACCCTTACCGATCACCCGGAGATCTCTACTCCGGTGAAAAGACAGTACCGGCTACTCCAAGTGGTGCTGCTCAATGAATCACAATGACTATGAACCCTGCATGGACTCCTTGAAAATGTCTTATTATCAACAATTTAGTACGATTCAATTAATTTTTATGGTATCATTGGGAAAGTAAATCATTCTTCTTTTTCACTTTACATTTATAATAGACGTACTACAAATACTTATCACACAGGAAGAGGAAACTTTGTGTTATAATTCAGAAAAACATTCGGAAATAGGAATTTTCCCGGTCATTAATCCCCAATAATACAGTTACCTTTTATTTTATCATCGTACAAAGTTTTCACGCAAAAAGCTTATGCATCAGTGCCCATCTCGATGATTTAGTAAACTGATTTCGAGTTTATTTTCTCACGTTTCAATCAATTTTGTTAAGAAATCCAAATATCTAAGCGTGAATTGGCGACGTTCATTTCCTATCGAGGTCGCTAGCGCACTTCTCAGAAATATCAATGGATGGGTTGCCAGTTACCAAAATAGAAACAAATTACTTAAAATTGTTAAAACACATGATATAGTTGAAGGTTTAATTAAATTATGGTATATCAGGTAAAAGTGATATAGAAATAAACAAAGAATTAACCATTAAAGGAAGATTAAATGAAGCTAATAAGGATTTTATGAATATTTCTAACGATATGGCAACTTTAGAACATTCAGAGGTATTTTACAATCGGTGTCCGAATCCATACCATCCACGCAAAACACACCTATAGAAAATCCAGCCACCTATCTCTTCGACATGAGAGAGAGAGAGAGAGAGAGAGAGAGAGAGAGAGAGAGAGGGGGGGGGGGGTCAAGCCGGTGATTTTTGTTGTATTTTTATATACATATAAGCAATTAATAAAAAGACCTACGTCATCTACCCTTTATCAGTATTCATAATCGTATGAGAACTTCACACAGGATGACAGATTTCTACTCATATAGAAAAAAAAAGTGTTTACATATCAAGTAGGAATGTGCGTACAGCACAGTACATTGTGTTGTTTGCGGTTTATTGCGACACAAACACACAGACCCACACACACACACACACACACACATATATATATATATATACATATATATATATATATATATTTATATATATACATATATATATATATATATATACATATATATATATATATATATATATAGCCTACTGTATGTATGCATAATATATACAGACATATATATATATATATATATAGCCTACTGTATGTATGCATAATATATATATATATATAGCCTACTTTATGTATGCATAATATATACAGACTTTTATATATAAGTAAATATTCATACCGTATATATATATATACAGTATATATATATATATATATATATACTGTATGTATGCATAATATATACATACTGTATGTATTTATGTACATATGTAGGCCTATAGAAATATATACATATACATATATAAATATATATATATATATATATATACATGTGTATATATATATATATATATATGTATATATATATATATATATATGTATATATACATATATATATATATATATATATACGTCTGTATATTTGTTAGATCATATAACAGTTGTATACGGTTGCTTATATGAATGTGTATACCGTGCGATATTTCCCAATTTGCTCCTTATACAACAAAGTTTGTAACTGTAGAATGTCAGATAAAGAAACGACATTGCCATCAAATAGACATGTAGACCAAAACACTTGAAGGATGATGCAGCAATTATGGGATAATCTCACATAAATTCCACTGTGGATTATATTGGTCACTTTGGACCAAGAAAGGTCCGGGCCGAGACGTCCTTGGAACGGTTCACAATTCCTAATCCAGGCCACTAATCACCTTGCTTACTTATCATTTTCTTCATATGGTTCCTTCCGTCGTTTCCATTTTACTGAATTATCGGCAAATATTTTATTTTACCGTTTAAATTTTAGTCAAATCAAACATTGGGTGTGATTGTTTTCTAACACACTTTCCATCATTAAATTAAAACCAGATATTGATAATATTCTCACAATAAAAACTGTAGGTTTTTACACACAAGGTATTGACAGTGAAGATTATTCTCTCTCTCTCTCTCTCTCTCTCTCTCTCTCTCTCTCTCTCTTGTGCGTGGTAATGAACAGGCTACGGCATTAGATTACTGGCAGTCTTATTTGTCTTTTCTAACTATTGATTTATGTATATACATATACACACACACACACACACACACACACATATATATATATATATATATATAAGGGCGTGTGTGTGTGTGTGTGTGTGTTTCAGTAAATGATAGTCTGACAGTTCTTTCTAGGAATGTGTACCTTATAATATTTCCTGATTCGTAAACGTAGTACACAGCTTAGAGTTGAGACTATGAAACTTCGGATAAACAAACGACATCGTCATCAAATAGAAATGCCTTTACTTGTAAAACTAAACGCCGTAGGAAGAATCGGCATTTATAGGATTTGCACACACATTCCAATGGGGATTATTACTTTTGACCTTGGAAGGGCAACCAATTCCATCATCCCAGCCACCATTCCCGTGGGTGACTTATCCTTTCCCTCTCCTGCTCCCTTTCGCCTTTTATATTCCATAAAATTTATCGGTAATTATTCTATTTTATTATTTCAATATTAGTCAAATCTGACATTGCTATAATTGTTGTTGAAACTGTTTTCTATCAAGAAATAAAAATCAGACATACTCATAATATTCTTACAAGGACAACAGTAGGTTTTTACACATAACACTCATTTTTGTGGAAATAGATTCATAGTCTTACGGTAGAGACCTATTTCTTGTTTGGCCAAATATCCAGTAGAGATTACTATCTTTTCTCTTCCTGGAAATGAACAGCCTACAGCGGTAGACAACTAACTGCCTTATTTGTATTTTCATGCTTTTTATTTTGATGGTGATGAGAAAAGAAAAGTTAATTATAAAGTACAGTATTTTATGTTTATCCCTTATTTGTTTAGTCAGTTGATGATATATATATATATATATATATATATATATCTGTGTACATATATATATAGTATATAGTATATAAATATATATTAATAAACCAGATCTCTGACCTTGTTTATGCATTCATTCTCACTATATTCTTCAGAGTGATGTGAAAATTTTCATAAAGTTATTATATATATTTTACTGTAATTTATATAAACCAACTCATTTAATGATGGTATTTAAGAAATGTACATGGATTTTGTGGAAAAAAAAAAGTCCAGTATAATATGAACATATAATTATTAATTAGTCCTGACAAGAACAAACTATTCAGAGTTTGATACGAAATGAAATATAGATATGATTGAGAATTATGTTGATAAAATCATTTGAACAATTTATCATATAAGATAGAGAAATGAATAAATTGATACTCTTATAAAAAAATAGAATAATCATGGCATTATATATAATTATGATATTATTTTTTACACAGAATCTATAAAATGTTTGACATCATATTTCAGTTTTCTGTTATAACATTAAATAAGTGTTCTGTATGAGAAATCGTTCCAATAAAATATACAAAAATGCAATTTAAATATAGGAATCAAGAAAAAAAAATCTGGAAAAATAAGTTAACAATTTATTTGGAATGCTTTTTTTCTGAAAAAAAAAATCTAATATTTAACTTTATAATCAACTTTTGTGTGATATAACATAAAAAATTTTTTGGATGCAACGCTGGGTTACCAGGACAAGTAAGACAGCAATACGCAGCTTTTTTACGGCCACCGGGCCCGTAACGATTGCTGCAAACAGCACAATCTCTTAGAAGATTATCTGGTATACAGTTTATTATATGGCATTTATCATTCCTTAGTCTTTCTGGTACTTCATGTCCGTTGACAAGAGATCTTTTTCCTCCCAATCTTACTCGGAAATCACCAATAAGTTGTTCACATAGCTCTTTTCTATAATTACGATGGTTTAGTTTTTTCTTCATTATATTCTTCCCATTCATTTTCTTCATCGTCACTGTCACTACCTTCTTCATCGTTCACTTCTAGCAATTCTTGTGGAGGGTCGTAGAGCCTCTCGTCAAAGTCACTGCCAGCGTGCTCAGAATCAGAATCGGATGAAGCATTATTTTCCATGTCCATGAAAACCCCGTTATAACTAACATCACAATTTTCCTCTTTGTCGTCGATGCCTAAAAAATCATCCTCTGAAGAACACATATCAAGACATTCTAAAATTTCCGACGTAGTTCGCAAAAACTTTTTTCGATGAAACCATGATATAGGATGAGTGTTTGAAAAGCGATGACCTCGGAAATTAGCTGGTGAGACGGGAGTCGATCACAATCGGTACTTGCTGCTGAACGAGGCCAAACGCACTGAGAAATGGATATCGTGAGTGTCTGCCTTTATTTATTAATTCTAACTCGTCTTGGGGGAAAAGGGGGGAGAGGATTAACTAAGAAAACAAGGAATATTAATCATAAAGAACCACAGAAAACGAAGCAACGATTAAAACAGCGAATAACTTTAATTAATAGAAACAGTTTATGAATAAATAAGATCTTTTCGGTGGGCTACCAGAGGTAGCCCAAGTACTAGGACGACGTATTTTGCTTGGGCTACCACAGGTAGCCCATGGAGTGGAAAGGGTTAAGTCTTTAGTAAGGTTCCAAGTTTGTGATGCAAATTAAAGTACAGTATAGTGAAAAAAATACTGCAGAAGAATTTCTTAAATCCTACTTAATGGTCTGATAGACACCAATTGTAAGTTATAAGGATTCGATTCAACTATATATTGTTGCTAACGTATAGCCTAAGCCCTAGTAGGTTATAAAGCCAGAACAATAGCCTTAGCCACTGAGCCATCGTACTATCTGAAATATACTTTTGTTGTTATCCTGGAGAACCTGCCCATGAGTGTTGTGGCTGATTATGTTCCTTTTTAAAGTAAAAGGAAAATATTAGAAATGTAGAATTAACTGTGTTCCTAATACGAAAGCTAACTCACCCCCTTACATAGCTATAATTGTTTCTCTTTTTATTTTAATTCAAGGAAAATTCTCACCAAACCAATAGACTAAACCTATGTAGCCTTGGCTATAGTTGAAGTTATGACTTTTATTGATATTTTGTAAGTTTCTAGATCATGGACATAACTAACACTTACTTTATATTCAAAACCACGCGAGCTAATATAAGCAATGGTTTAGAATTTATATCCCAAATGCATGTATTATCAGGCTATGAAACTCTTTGTTTCTTTTCTAAGACGAAATGTCCTCTTTCCAGTTTCATTCTATCCACACATGATTAGTCTCACGGAAGTCATGGTGAGCCGAGGCATTAGTTCTACTAATATTATTGATAGGATTAATTGGAACGTCCTAGAAAACTTTTATAGTCGTGATCTTTCAAATATATCAATAACCATGTCACATAATCATTCAAAAATCTCTTATTCAACAGCAAAATACAGTTAATATCTTAATGATACATATAACTCACACGGTAAACTGATAAATCTGTCTGATTAATGCCTGGCACTTGAAGCAATTGTTTTTTACGGTTATGAAATACAATTAAACAAATTGATACTTGAAAGAAAACAATTGTTAGAATATCTCAAGACTTACATAAAGGATTTGAAAATTTTAGTACCATACCCATATTATCATAAAATATAAAATACATACTGATTTTTCCGTACATATAGTGTATTGGGACTATATTTTGATAGGATTTATCCTAATTGCATAAATAAAAGTCATACAAAATAAATAATTTTTTAAAAGGAATAGGTATATGGCGTATCAGAAAATAATTAGATGCAGGAAGTATGGGATGAGTATAGCATACCTTTAAGAAATTCATTAATGAGAAATTGCTCGCTACTTCATGATATAATGGGCGTTCTATATATTGTAGGGCCTAATATCAAAAATGTAAATAGTGTGATAATTTAGATCATCTTTTCTCTCTCTCTCTCTCTCTCTCTCTCTCTCTCTCTCTCTCTCTCTCTCTCTCTCTCCAAAAAAAACAACATAAATGTTGAAATTGGATAGTGTGGATTAAAGATGTGAAATTTACTATAAAAAATATACAATCAGGGCAAACACTCGTTGTTTTTCATTAATTTTGTAGTTCAATGCATCCTAAGAAAAAAGAAATAGATTGTACATTGATAAAAATTCTAGCCAATTTGGCGAAGCCCTAACTACTACAGTCAATGTTCTAACCATATTTGTTCCATGCATCTACAGTATATTCAAATGAATGAAAACGTCCAATATTATTAGCAATGTATAAGTTTAGGGACAAAAGTAACAGAGCAGTTTCATTGGTTAATCGTAGAGAGAATTGGTTTTTATATCTTAGTAATATTTTATTAGTTCCGAAATATGCCTCACGAGTTTATCAGAGTAACTATATAACATCTAGAAGGCATACGATACTACAAAGAGATATCCAGTATTAATATTCCCACATAATAATGACCTTCGATGACATCTTCCTACTTCCATTCAAAATTCTGTAAGTAACAGAACATTTCAAACTCTTCTAAATAATATGTATTCTGAATTTTTCATCATGGACTATATACTTAGGTTGTGCTTCAAATTGATTGATTGATTTGAAGTTCTCTGGCATCCTGGCTGTGCTTTAAATGGCTCTCTTTTTGTAATGAAAATCAATAAGATAATAGCCCTATTACCCCAAAGTGTACAAAGTAGCCTTTATGTGAATGACTTTGCAATATCCTATACTTGAAATGACCAGAATTTCTTCTGAAAAATAAACTCGGACTATAATGCTTCACAAAATGAGGATGAGAACGAAACATATATAAAATTTAAATGCAATAATGATCCGAGCCTAATGATGACATTTTCACATACAGTATGGGTGCACAAAGATCAAATACTCTTATGATATATACAGAGTCAGGTTTATTCATAATAGACTATGGTATCCCAATATAAAGATTAATATCTGAAGTTACTTTGAAGTGTTTAGATTCAATGTGTACTCCAGACCTGAGACGTTGCGGTGGAACCTTTAGATCTTCCGTAAATTGTTCAGTTTTATGTGAAATTTGTGAATCTCCTTTCTCCTTACAAAAATATCTTTTAAGAATTTGAATTTTGTGAATATCCTATCCCTAAAGTCTACAGAAGCGTTTCAGCCTGAATGACGTATTGATAAACAAACATCTACACACATCACAATGCCCCTTATAGTTGAGCATATGCCCTGAAAAATATTGTTCAGTTTACTCAATGAAAGGTTCTAGGACAATTGCCAGCCGGACTATTATCAAGCTGACAATATCCATCCGGATAATTACCAGTACTAGTGCTATGTGGACAATAGACAGTCGGACAACTTCCAGGCGGACAATCTCTTTGCTTAACGAATTTGTTTTTAAAATAAAAGACTATAACTTAAAAACACTGCTTTACAAATTACTTTTTTTGATATATGTAGTTCAAATAACTGGTCATGAGCAAAATTCTTGATTATACGTCTTAGTTGAGTCAGAGTACGTGTTATAATTCCAAATTTCTCGTTTTGATGAAAGTATGTTATGTGTTTTAGGCAAAATTACCGTTGGTGAGCCTAGGCAATACTTTAGAACTTCACGGTGTACAAGAATTGTATTTCACACTTATTTTATACAGCCCTTGGCAATGCTTTTTACCATTAAAAGTTAGCGTGCAAAGATATTATAGTTGAATAACTGTAGCACTATAACAACAAATTCAACCGTTGCTAGTCCACAGCAAAACAAAGGTTCAGACATGTCCATATTCATGTCTGAGGTTTGGCCACTCCTCATCACCACACTGGCCACTGCAAATTTGTAATGGTAGGAGACTTTTGTTTGATCACTTTAAGCAAACCAACTTAGCCTGGGTATCTCTGACTATCAATGTTTTGGTTATCATGATGATACACAGACCCTCTCACCCCGTCAATGATATATTAGTGACACATCTATAATATACTGGGAGTGTGCAGAGGAAACCACACAAAATTAAAAGCTGAAAACTACGCATTGATGAAGAGTATTTACGAACAAAATCATGAAGCGCTTAAAAATGTAATAGATGTCATGATTGTTGTTGAAAAGCTAAAAGATGTTACCTCTGAAATTAATTTGCGAGGTCGTCAGTTGGAAGCCTTTTGGTGCCCTATTACCATTGCTTATAACCTATATACTTTCTAGTTATTTAATATGATTAAAACATGTTATATTAACCCTCTCTCTCTCTCTCTCTCTCTCTCTCTCTCTCTCTCTCTCTCTCTCTCTCTCTATATATATATATATATATATATATATTTATATATATATATATATATATATATATATATATATATATATGTATATCATAGACTCTTTTATATATATATATATATATATATATCAAATAAGCCATATATATTTTTGATACATTAATGTCTGGATTCTCTTAACGACCTCGGGATCAGAGCCCCAGGCGAAATCACACAAAGACAAGAGCTTGGGTCCGGACGGGAATCGAACCCTGGTCGGCAAGATTGTATAGACAGTGACTAAACCACTTGGCCACGAAGAAAGTGGCCAAGTGGTTTAGTCACTGTCTATACAAGCTTGCCGACCAGGGTTCGATTCCCGTCCGGACCCAAGCTCTTGTCTTTGTGTGATTTCGCCTGGGGCTCTGATCCCGAGGTCGTTAAGAGAATCCAGACATTAATGTATCAAAAATATATATGGCTTATTTGAGTATGAAAAACACGTCTAGATGTGCAAAATTTATTATATATATATATATATATATATATATATATATATACAGTATATATTTATCTGGACACGGCTGTGAACAATTATGACCTACCAAGGGCTGTACCTGCATCGTTGGTGGGTAGCACCAGGGTGGCAATGAAACTCCTAAACTGGGCCATTAGGTACAACAGGTCCTTCTCTAACATTAACCCCATATTCACTGAACACAAATTTGTCTGAACATACAAACCTATGGGTGCATGTCGTTCCGTCAGCATATGTAATTAACCATATGACTTTTTTTTTTTTTTTTTTTTTTTTTTTTACATATTTCTTTTACTTTGGCAATACCCCTGTCCAAACGAGCAAACATAGTTAAACTACAGTATGTTCACTGATCATGCTGATAAATGTTTCTAAAGATGGGCACGATAACTAAGCAAAAGTTAGTGATTTCATTTGATATTTTTTTTTCTTTTCCTTATAAATATCACCTTACACGGTATTAAGATGCATATATTTATCTTGTATTCTCTGTTGGTTCATTTTAGGATTAATATTGAAAGGTGTCTGAAAAAAAAAAACTTTTATTTGCTTGATATGTTTCTTTGAAAAAGATGTCCTTTACCCAAAACAATACCGTCAAGTCTTTTCTAATCATGAGATATAAAGGTAGGTTTCTTTTTAGTTATTTTGCAATTTTATGCTGTATTTTAGGATAAATTTTGTTTTGACTTTGTAGCGTAGTTTGTATGGAATAGTTGGAAGTGCTCTCTATATTTCAAAGAAATGCTGATGCTCTCTAGGAAATAAGATACATTGGAACCTTTGCAGATCCGATCCTAGTGCTACTTGCAATGGAACAGTAGTATTTATTGCCCTTTTGCATGGAGGTGATAGTACAAACTTGGACAAGCGTAGGTACAAGCTATTAACAATTTTTTTTTTTTTTTGTGAAAGTTGCATATTTCCGTCAAAGCAAGGAGAGTGCACAGTATCATAAAGCATGTGAACTACCAGTGCTACATCTGGAAACATGCAACTACTGAAAATCTTTTATTTCCAGTTTCATTTAAAGGATGGAAATGAAGGTATCATTCCCAAACCATACGGACAAGTAACCAGCTACAACACTGTACTTGATCTAATAGGGCGCAGTTGCAAAAATAGATGCCAGGAAAGGTGCAGCTGCAAAAGGGTTCAGTTACTGTACTCAATCATGTGGATTTGATTCAGAGTGCACAAATATACCTTCAGCTTATTTTGTAGATGATAAGGATAATTATGATGATTATTAGTCACTTTATATCGTGAAGATACTGTTCATCTAAGAAAAAGTATCAGTCTACGTCTGCTGAAAAAAAAAGAAAAAAAAAAACAATAAAAATTAAAAATATTTGGTATTTTTTCAGCAAAATCGACTTGTTTGTGTTTACTGTAAAACGTACAAACAAGTTACGAGAATTTATTTTCTATCGTGATATGGAGTTTCTAAAAGGTATCAAAGTACATTTATATTTGATACAGAATACCCTACGCTTACTGTATGTATCAAACTATACAAAGGTTAAAACCACATCAATAGTAGTTGATTCTCCAAGCATATCAAACATGACACTAGGTCAACTTAGATACAATTCAGTATTCCTTTTATTATAGGTAAGTCAACACTAATTACATAAATTTTTGCAACATAAGTATCCAAATACTGACTGGTAAATGTAAATTATGCCGAAAAAATACTGATTAAGTAGACTTTTTTACCTTTGGAAAATACAATAATTAAATTATCACAAGTGTTCAGAATTAAAAAAAAAATGCAATACCCAGTCAGGTTTTGCAGATTAAATGAGTTAGAATTATTTTTTTTATAAAAAAAAATGTAGAAGGATTCTTTAAACAAAGAATGAATACGCCTGCCGTCATCTTTTACGTAGAACCTCATTAAAACTTTCCAAGGCCTGCCATGCATTAGAATTCTTATTTTTTCTTTTCCTGTGTTTCAGTGAAGATTATCATTAATATACATCTTTTTTTTTTTTAATTACCATGTTATCATAATGTCATTTCATTGTGCTTTCTGTTTTTCCATGTTTTCACTGTAAGACCAGTTATGACTAGCATCTTACCTTGGCAATACAATTATAAACTAATGTGTAAATCTCCAAGCAACGAAACATCATATGAAAAAATATATTTTTTTGCAAAAGAGGGAAATCAAGAGGCCCTTCTGTATTGATTCGAGGTAGGGACATATAATACAGATAATGAAAGTCACAGTCTTTTGAGAAACCATTAATTTTCCCCTAGGGTAGCCCTGAATAAACAACAATGAAAAAATCTACTTTCCAGTACTATGCTAAGTGTTATCAAAATGCAACAATTAGAAAATGTCAATATGAGGTCAACAACTTTTGTCAGCTACCGCACCCCCATTTAGAAGCCTATAGAAGGTAACTCAATAAAGAAGCCTGATCTGTGGTTGCTGTTTCGTATTGAGGTAGTACCAAAGAACAGGAAAAGGTTAAAAATATTTCTTCATAAAGAAAATGACAGATTCTGATGGGATGAAATAAACTTGTAAGTTTGTATATTCATCCCAAATTGTGGTTAACCCTTTTAGGGGAAGCGTTGGAAAATGGCCTAATGTGCCTTATAGCCCTCTTTTTTTATCTCCATTGCCCCTCTAGTGCTAACTACCAAGTACTGAGGTATAACTCTAGATAAGTTATAATTGGTGACACCATGAAGTAAATCAACTCCCTTTGTAACCTCCACACTATCTCAGCGTGGGCTCCCAGGTTATCAATAAATCATCTCTTCTGTTATTTTCCTCCGTCTTGGAACATTATAAAACTCAATTCTTTTCTTTTAATAATCAATGTTATACAATTATTGTCTGAGTTACCAAGGAAAGCATGCCTTAGAACATATTTGCAGAAAAAAATCCTATTATGCAATGTATAGACGTAACTCGAATCCTAAATAGGAGTTGGTTTTGGTGCAGTGTCCTTTGACAAAGTAAGTCAGATGTCAGTCCATATCAAGGAATCAGAATCTACAAATGAATTAGTTGGTATTCTATCAGCAAATATTATTATCAAATCCATAGCAGATATCATATATTATAGATTTGTTATCTCCATTGATTCGAGGAATGCTGTAAAATTCCACGAAGGTTACAGACACGAAAGAACTAACCCGTGTCACTAGTTTAATATCATATTAATATACATTACTCACTCTATAAAAAAATGAAATATATAAGTTGCTTAAATTGTAGGACTGATGATATTGATTAAAGGAAATGCATCTGTTTAATCAACAACAACACCAACAACAACAACTTATCACAAAATGACAATGAGCTCTCCATTAATAATTTGATAACCACATAAAGAAAAAAAATACTAAATGACAAAGTGTGTTGAACGGTGTATAAATATTGAAACATTAAATAAAATGTGTCTAATAAGAATCACCAATCAACTGGAAATGTAAGCTGACCTCATTTTAGCAAGATTGCGTATCGGTCACAGGAGACTGACCCATGATTTTTAACGTTCACAACCCATGGGATAGTTCCAAGGTGCAGTAAAGTTGGGAACACATTTTATTCATAAGGTATATTGTAGAAGAATTCACAGTATTTAGAAAACAATGAAATGTATGTTTTGGTCGGAAGACCATTTAGCAGATTCAGATTTTCTCTTCTTAAGATTTCAATATTTTCGAAGAAAAAAAAAACACATGGTTGATTACCAAAGTTGGAATTTCATTTATACCATTTTTTTATCACTCATATTTATATACTACTTTTCGAATTTATTGAAGCCAGCTCAATGAGAGTTAAATTCTATTCAAGGGCTGGATAATCTTCTTTAATTTATTAATAATACGAACGAATTAGATGAATATAAAAGGCCAATAAATTCTGTCATGTTAAGAATTCACAATTAAAAGTAAAACAGGACAAAAAATTGCATATTATTCTTGTCGCTGAGGTTTGATCGACAAAACATGGGAAAATGGCGTATGGAGTGAGGTTGAATTTAAGTCTACTGACTGTGAAGAGAACCTCATGAAGCAAATGTGCAGTTACAGAAAATCTCTTAATATGGTTTATTGTTATTTATTATTTTTTGCTTTTATATTTCCTTATCTCTTCAACTGTGAGTTTATTTATTAAATAAACTCTTTATTACATCCCATGCTTCGGGGAAACTAGATTTTAATGTAGGAGGTTTTATTTATTTGTGTTTATATATGTGGGCGTGCATACGTGACTGCTTACGATTACCTTGTTCAACATAAACGTTTGATACAAATAGCCAAGGATAATTCATTAAGCTCCTTGGAAGAAAAATATAAATGGAGATTAATTTAATGAAGAATCTGTATCAGTAATGAAGAAAGCGGCTATGTAATACAATCCTGTTTTATAATGGAAATAACCTCTTCCTTCTATTACACAAGAATCAACAATGCAATGAAAGCAGCACTACAATACGAAACATTTATAATAGCAAACAGTATATGAATTTTTTTTTTTTTTTTTTTTTTACCGATGACTGCTGAAAAGGTGTGTTGTGAATATTTCATTTGCTTAGAATTAATACATTCTCTACACATATTAAACAGAGTACATTATCAACTTCTGGCATTGCAACATGAGAAAATCTCATAGTTATAACTTCCAAAATCCACGAGTAAAGTGGCTGAAGCCTCTTGATCATCGCTTATATAACGGAAATTTTTTTTTCTTCACATTCAACATAATATTATCTTATATAGTATTTCAGCAGCTAGGGTGCGATTTAGTGAGTGTAAAGGAAACGATGGTTCAAATAAAATAAATTCAGGAAGATTTCTTAGTGAAACGAATGTATAGTTTAGTAGTCTTTATTTGTTGAAAATTACCTAAAAAACTCTCAAAACATGTTAAGAATGAGGTTTTACGATAAAAGGGAACGACGAGTATATGCAAATGTAATTTGAATATATCTGTGTTAGGTGTGCCTAATGCAATTTTTATATTTTTTTTTTTGTGCATTTTTCGGGGATACAGGATTAATATAATTCCTAAATGCTATAATAAAATAAGCGAAGAATATCTTCCTTCCCTCATGAGAATCTAACCTTTGCATGTAATGAAGGAGATTATCGTTAACCAGTTAGTAATAACATTTAAGAAAATGAGAAAGGATAAAGTCATCTCTCTGTAATTTGTATTTATCCGAAATCATGCAAAGGGCAGTTTGGTTCACAAGCATGTCACAGTAACCATATGACATTCATAAGGCATACGATACTTCTCTTAGATATTCAGTATTAATTTTCTCACATCATAATGACTTTCGATAACAACTTCCGACTTCAATTTAAAATTCTATAAGTAACAAAATATTTCAAACTCTTATAGATTATATGTATTCTCAATTTTCAACAGAGACTGTATACTTGGGCTCTACTTTAAATGACATTCTTTTTGCATAGACAATTATTAAGATGATGCATAAATTAACACAAGGTGTACAAATTATCCCTTATATTCATGAGTTTGCAATATACTATACTTGAAATAACCTTTGCCCCTCATGAAGAATTAACACTTATGCCACTTGAAAAATTAAACATTATGCAACTTTATCAGTTATATTTAGAATTTCTTCTGAAAAATAAACTCAGAAAATAATGGTTCACAAAAAAAAAGAAAAAAAAAAAGCGGATGGAACCGAAACTTATATAAAAACTAAATACAATGATGATCCTAACTTAATGATGATATTTCCACATACAGTATGGGTACACGAAGATCAAATACTTTTATAATATATACAAACAAAGGTTTATTCATCATACACTATTCTATCCCAATATAAGGATTAATTTTTAAATGCAATGCGTACTTGAGACTTGAGTTGTTTAAGTGGAATCTTTAGATCTCACATAAATTGTTCAGTTTTATATGAAATTTGTGAACCTCCGTTGTTCCCACGTAAAGATTTTGTACAAATTAAAGTGATGTGAATATCCTATCCTGCAAGCCTCCAATAGAGATGTTTTTTATTCTAAGAAACGTATTTATGAACAATCATGAGCGTCCATTGGCCAAATAAACTGATATTGTCTACAGACACCACAATGCCCCTTATAGTTGAGGAGCACATAACCTGAAAAAAATAGTTCAGTTTACTCCATGCTGTGAACTGTTCTAGGACAATTGCCAGCCGGATTATTGCCAAGCTGACAATATCCATCCGGAAATTGCCAGTACCAGTGCTATGCGCACAATAGACAGTCGGACAGCCTCCAGGCGGATAAAATCCATGCTTAATTAATTTTTTTTAAGAAAAATAAATATTCGTTATAAACGGTGTTTTACAAATTACTTTATTTGATATATGTAGTTTAAATAACTGGTCCTAAGCAAAGTTCTTGATTAAAAATCTTACTTGAGTCAGAGTATTATAATAAGAATTTTCTCGTTTAGCTGATATTTTGTTAGGTGTTTTACGCCAAATGATAATTCGTTAGCCTAGGCAATACTTTAGTATTTCACGGTTTCTATGAATTATATTTCACACTCCCAGACTCGGGTTGTGAAAATTTGTGCTTATTTTCTACAGCTCTTAGCAATTATTTCTACCATTAAAAGTGAGTTTGCAAAGATATTATAGTTGATGATCTGTAGCAAAACATCAACTAATGCAGCCGTTTCTAGCCCACAGCAGAACAAATGTTTCAGACATATCCTTATTCATTGGTATTTGTAGGAGACTTTTGTTTCATCGCTTTCAGCAAACCAACTTAGCCTGGTTGTCTCGGACTATTATTACTTTGCTGATCATGACGATACACAGACCCTCTCACAACGTTAATGATATAATAATGACACATCTGTAATTTACTGGGAGGTTGGTGTGCAGAGGAAACCAAACTCGTGTAAAGCACGCGTATACACGAAATCAAAAGCAGAAAACTACGAATTGATAAAACTATTAACAAACGTAATTATGAAGCACTTAAAATTATAATAGATGTCAGGATTGCTGTTGAAAAGCTAAGAGATGTTGCCTCTAATAATTCAATAGAAAAGGAAATTAATATAATGTAGGAATCTGTATCAGTCAGGAAGAAAGCAGCACTGTAATACAATCCGGTTTTATAATGGAAATAAAAACTTCCCGTTATTGCACAAGAATCAATAAGGCCACGAAAGCAACACAAATATGCGAAACTTTTTTAAAACCAAACTGAATATTCTGTTTTTAACGATGAATGTTAAAAAGGTGTTTTATGAGTATTTCATTAGCATAAAATTCATGAATTCTCTACACATATTAAACGGAATACGTCATTCACTTCCGTCATTGCAATACGAGAAAGTCTCATAAAGTTAATTACTATAATCCACTAGCGGAATGGCTGAAGCTTCAGTCTTGGTCATCTCTCATGTAACAATAATTTTGTATTTTATTTCTTCACATTTAAAATAATTTTCTTTATTATAAAGTATTTCAGTAGTATTGTGTGACGTGGTAAATGTAAAGGAAACGATGGATCAAGTTGCCGTAAGGTGAACCGGTCATGTGAAATAAATTTAGGACGATTTGCAAGTGAAATCAATGTATAGTTTACGAATCTTAAGTTGTTGAAGAATACCTAGAAAATTCCCCGAAGAGGCTATTAATGAGGTTTAATGATAATAGTCCATGCGTATATAGGAAAGTAGAGTCTATGCAAACGGAAAGTGAATATATCTATGTGTGTGGTGTTCCTCCGGGAGTAGGAATAATGTGCTTTTAAAATATAATTTTACACATTTTTGTAGTACATTTTATTTGAATTGGTTTAATTCCAAGCAAGAAAAAAAAAGAAAAATATCATTTAATGATAATCTAACCTTAGTATTTTATAAACAAAAGGATTGCTGAAAACTCGATTTTCAAAATACATCAAACAAAGAGAGAAAGAAATATAAAACACGATTTATGTTGAAATTAACCGGAATCATGCAAAGTTCAGGGTAAATTTTCAAGCTGATGATATCTTACCTCTGCTACCTAATTGAAGAGATGTCATTTATATATTACCTGGCTTTATGGACGGTAATCAGATCAGCATAAATACTACGAGAAGCAATGCAAATTAATTCCCGCTTCAGTTGATATTACTTTTTTGGCTGCAATATTGACATTCATAAATCAAAATAGTTTCAATGTTCACAGATATTGATTAATTTCCATAAAAAATAAATGAGCTCTTTCAATTTTTTTAATCCCATGAAGCTGCAGGCAAGATTTAACAGTGACGTGAATAGTTCTTCTGTTAAGTTTTTGTCTGAAGAACTAAAACCTAAAATGACTATTCTTGTCTTCTTTTGCATTCATTCCATCCTATAAAATAATATGAAACAATAATTCGTTCAGTTGAAAATCAAAAAAGAAAATAACCCTTCAAAATTATATATAATCAATAATTATTCATTCAAGATGACCAAACATAAACATGGTCACCATTATTTCCTCTAAACAGTAAAACAAATAAAGGTGAATATTAACATGCAACCAATATTACGACAGATAAATTGACATGGGTGAAGTGACATTACAAAATGAACACGTATTCCAAAGACCAAGTCGTACATGGCTGATGACCTTAAAACTTGAAGTATAGGAAATAATGAATGGAAAAGTATTGATTTAAAAGCTCAAAATATAGACAACCGATGAAATTAACTCTTGGCGTCAATATGCGTAGTAGGATATGATGATTATGATTCTAAAGTTTAAGCGTTTTTATTCAAAATACGTATGTTGTCGAGATCTGAACACTGACTGAATCATATCCAGTTTGGATAGTAATGAACAATTTCATATCAGTCATACTAGTCTTTCCTAGCGCTAATTCGATAGGAGTGTAATTGTCACAAATCAGTTGTTGTTTCGGGGATCAGTCATAGGTAAATACTCAAACAATATATCAAACTGTTGTGCTGTTTACATTGATAGTTGTAATATTTTATTTTTTGAAATTAAAAAAAAAAATACTTGTACATAGGTTTCCATATCCATCATATATATATATATATATATATATATATTTTATATATATATATATATATATATTTATATATATATATATATATATTCATATATATATATATATATATACATATATATATATATATATATATTCATATTTACACACACATATATATATATATATATACGTATATATTCATATATATATATATATATATACGTATATATACATATATATATATATATATATGTGTGTGTATATATATATATATATATATATGTGTGTGTGTGTGCATACATATATATATATATATATATTTAAATAAATAAATATATATACTCATATATATATATATATATATATACTACCACCGCAAATTGTCAGTAGCTAAACAAACATGTAAGCAGACCATCATTTGTGGTAGCATGGGTTTTTTGGTAGACTATGGTGCCTGCTGTTCTCTACCAGTGCCACTCTCCATGACACGCATAAACTTCCTAAGCCTGCTGACGTCTGCTAATGGAGCTGCAATCCCCAACCACGTGTATGAGATACACTTTCATTTAAGCTTTCCTACTATCAATGAAAATTTTTCGTTGTCAAATTCACATTTCCAAACTTTAGTGGGGATTTTCTTCCACATTTCCACATCCTAAATGAGGTTTTTCATCCACTGTTAGTCAGCCCCGACTCATACTGATTGAAAATCTTTAACCTAACCCCTCTAACCTCCCTCTCCACATCGATGCACCCACAGATTCCTACATCATATTCGAAAGTTACCATTCCAGAACTTTGCCAAATGCCCATGTTTCCCACTAAGCACGGTATTTATCACAATATCTAGAAGATAGAGCTCCTTTTTTTTTTGTCAGATTCTGGAATCTAGTCCAAAATCGGTTGGCAGCCACTAAACAAATGTTCAATGATATGAATGAAATGGGCCTTTACCTAAATGCCCTAAGCCCATGGTTATCTCCCCCACATATCATCTTGAAGAACTATGGCTCCCTTCACACTTTTGGGGATTGCAGGCATCTTTATATGCAGATGGAGCAGGATCTCTACCTCCTCTTCAACATCACCGACTTTAAATTCTGTTTTCATCAGGTGTGCATGAACCACGAACACATACCCAACACCGCAATCATCATACTCTTTGGGCTTGACATATTTAATTACTCCTTTTTGGATCTTCATAATGTTTAGACCAATTTCAATGACTAATGGAAAGCGTCTTAGGGCATCTACCTTTATGTGTATGTTCTGTGGGTGATATTCTTGTCTTCTCTTCCTATAAAGAGGATACCTCTGACACTTATGAATCGTTCTTGATTACCTGCAACTTTTCAAAACTTCCCCACAACCTCGATTGTCAAAGAACTACATGAATTCTTGATGAACTATAATCCCTAGTCCTTTCCAGCCATTACCGACACATCTGGCCCCCTCTATACTTCCCTCAAGGGCAAGCCAAAACACCCACTGTGTGGTCTCCTTCAGGAAACGGCTTTTTGCGAAATAAAGTATGATCTACCAACCACCTGCTGTTCTCACCATACCATGCCACATCTCCTTCTCCTTTTACTAGGCTTGTTAATGGCATCACTATTGGTGCAGTTCTAAAGCAGGTGTTCTATGGCCTTCTTTAGCAGAAAACTATCCAAGGTAGAACCTGGCTACTATGCCTTTGACAGCAAATTACTGCCTGTGCATTTGGCTGTCTGCTACATTCACCAGTTATTAGAGGGTAAGCCCTTCATCATTTGCGCAGACCATATGTCCCTGGTGCATGCCTTTATTTGACAGTCCGACGCCTGGTCCATCAGTCAACACCAACAACTCTCTTAAGTGGCTGAATACAAGGGCAACCTTCAATACATCCCTGGGAAAATGAGCAATGTTGCCAATGCCCTGTCATGGAAAAGATTACCCACCATTCACCGAGGTTTGGATTATAATGTCTTAAAAGAAACAAAACTAAACTATCCTGAGTACCTAGCATATAAGACATTCTGCACATCCCTCTGTTGGGAAGACGTCTCCCTCGATGACTCCAATATCTGAAGACAGTAGTTTATTTTTTTCCATGGCATCTCACATCCTTTCTCTGATCTACTACACAGGTACCTAAGTTGAAGTTCCTTCATCCTAGCATTATTAAGGATGCTAAGTATTGGATCT
>NC_090741.1:118862549-118887549 GCF_036898095.1 Palaemon carinicauda
AATTAATGGGCCAGGATCCGATATCACATTGCTATACTCACTATGGTGCCCGTCTTCAACAAATATTACTACTTATTACCTAAAAATTTAAAAATTATGCTAAGAAAAGACCCACCTTCTCCAAACTGTTTGAGTTTAAAAACAAAGGCCTCATGATTAACACCATCAGAGGCAGCACCAACACCATGGCCAAGCTTACAAACTTACTGACCACAAACAAGGGATTTCTGCTGAGCATTGGACATTGGTAATTGCATACTCATAGGCTTTTACAAAAGCCCAATTGGAAACTAGGAAACAGATGATTACTTTTAGCAAACAATTTTTTTTTATACTCTCAAGTTATTAATCTGTTGAAGAAATATAGTTATACTCCTAGTCCCCTTGGAACATAATTTTTTTTTTTATGTTATAAAAACACAATTAAATTGTATTCATTTACATTATTTGTGTAATTATTCTATTTACACAAATATAACAGAAGCAAATCAAAATATAGATATGAAATAATTTTTACAAATATAAAGAAATCAACACAAATCAATATCAAAATACATAGCCTAGAAATTCTTTTATTAAGTACTTTGATACACTCTCTGTATATCTACATTCCTATATACATCATTTGGAATTCGATTTAATTTTTCAAGAACAATATAATTTCTTTGCAGCTATTGCATAGTTTTTCACACATCCATAGATAATACAAATAATTTGTTTTCAATAAAATTGTAGTGTTTTTATCAATATCATATTTTCCTTTTACTTCATAGAATAATAGTTTCAAGAAACTATAACCATTTAGTTTACAACAATTCCTCAGAACAGAATCAAACCATTTTACAGTATCATTCTCTGCCCGGCAAAAGTAATTTATATGCATCTGAGACTAGGTTTCATCATATTGGTCACATTTTGAATCTTCTTTTAATATCAACATATGGAGCGTTTGCTTCTTTGCTATTGACTCATGAATATACGCAAATACTTATTGTCTATCCTCTTCTTTGATGAATTGACCAATGATATTCCGTCAAATATGTTTCCATTTATGACTAGAGTAATTATATTCAAATACTGCAGTTTCCTTTATCAAAATGATTGAATACATTCTTTTACTATTCTTATTTGGGAATAGTTTTTCGTGATAAGCTTTTCTTATACAGTTTACTGCTCCAAAAAAACATTCAGGGGTAAAATATGCTATTTCTGATAACAATAATACCTTTTTAACACGTTTTCATTGATAATACTTCTTAAAAAAGGGACGCTGAATATTGATCTATCATATTTTTAAAGATTATTCCTAACCCTCCTTTTAACTTTGTCAAATGTTGGGTGTTAGGCCTTATAGGTTGTTACATTCCACACCATATATCATTATAAATAATTGTCTTCACCCTTTGAGCTTGTTTTTAACTTAACGGAAGTGTGTGAGCTGCATACCAAATCTTAGATAATACCAATGAGTAAATTATTAAGGTTTTCTGGTAAAGTCTTAAATGCCTTTTACATAACATGTTAACTGATTTTTTTTTTAATTCCTAGAATTTCTGCATCGTCAACACATTTGAAACCATCCACAAATACCTACGATGACAAAATGTTCTTTATATAATAAAGAGTCAGTCTCTGCTTCAACTTTTTTTTTTTCCTCATTGCGATTATATATTAACGAATTGTTGTCTGAAGAAATTACCACTGTATCATCAGCAAATCGTTTTACTTTAAATTCTACGTTGTTTGATAGCACCGGTGGTATAATTTTAGTATTGGTTTTTATGTTAAGTACGATGGCTCTTGGAAAATTAGATACAATAACATTGATAAGGGACAACCATGTCTAACCAATTTTCTTACATTAAAGGGGCCTGTAATTAGTCAATTTTCACATATCATACTCTGACATTCATTAAACAATATTCTAAGCCATGAAATATACTTCTCTGGAAATCGCAACTTTTCTATTCCTGAAAAAAAAGGGCAAGTTCACCTTATCAAAAACTTTGAACTAATCCATGTTGAAATACCGAGCTTTCTAGTTATTATCTCTCACATAATTTATTATCCTTCTAATTATATTATTACAATGAATTATAGATCTGCTTAGAACGATTTGCAATTGATTTTACTAGAATTTTATAATCAGCATTAAAAAAAAGTGATAGGTCTCCAGTTTTGAACCAATTTAAAATTCCTATCTTTTGTGAATAGTTTTATTAATGCTAAATTTTGTGAATCCGAAAACTTTCTGTTTTTCAGCACATGTTTTATTGCCTCTAAAAATCGTTTTCAATAACATTGAAAATTCTTTTGTAAAATTCCACAGTTAACTCATCACTTTCATGTAATTTTCCCTCATTAATTCATTCAATGATTTCAATAATTCTTTTATTTTAATTTCCTCCCCTAAAACCTCATTGTCTTCATCTATCTTTCGATAGGATTTCTCCAGCAAATATGATTATTCTGCATAACCTACCTCAACTAATTCATAAATCACTTTGAAATGATCTATAAGAAACACAAGAACAACATGTTTATCAGATAGAATAATTTCACCTTTATCTTTTTATGTTCTATAACAGTTACGCAGTTTCTCTTTCTCAAGCAAGTCCAACGACAATTATTCCCTTTCTTTTAATTTTGCTCTTACTTTAACTCATTCACGAAGTTCATCTTGAAGACCATCTATTTCAATATTCAAGGCATTAATTTCATCATATATATCATATCCAGCATTACATAACCCATATACTGTTTTAATTGATATTGCAATCAACTAATTAACCCTTATTTTTATTTGATATACTATTTACAGTTTAGATGAAAAACCTTCTATATTCCCTTTTTGGGCAAATTCCCACCATTCAATTACATTTCTGAAACTTTCTTTTCTTTAAGTTTTCAATGACTCAAAAACCTTTCAAAATTTTCACCTAATACTTCTCTTTCCAGCAGAGACGCACTCAGTTTCCACAATCCTTTTCCTCTTTGCACATCTCCTATCCTGAATTTCTGCAAGACCATACAATAATCAGAAAAGGCCACAGGTACTGTTTCGGAAGCTCTTCAGTATAGAGGCGATCTAATTGAGACCCATAACCTTTTCTCAAGTAAGTATATTGTAGAATACCTTTAGACGCGTGTGCTACATCTATCAGTCGAACATCTTTTATGAAGTCCTGCAAGTATTGTGGCACTTAATTATGTTTTCCAGTACTAACAAATCTGTCAGATGTAACAAAAATAAACCCCCCACCAAAAAACTACATTTTAAACGTTTTACAAAAATAATAAAACATTTTATTCCTAAAAAAAAAGAAATCCTCTCTTTATTTTTATCTTATGTTCCTCCGCAACAATTTCCTTGCTATCATCCGACAAAGAATTAAACATATTTACACAAACTGATGTGCCTCCCTTAAAATTGTAACTTCGATCTGATAAATTAGCAAAACAATGTGTGCAAGAAACTCAAATCCTTTACATCCTTCGAGTTATGTTCTTGCAGTTATCAAACATCTATATCCAAATGACACAAGGATATCAGCTTCATTTGTTTACCTATATCATTCAATCCTTTTACATTTAAACAACCAATTGGGAGTTTGAAGGCGTAAAATTGGAAAAGTTATAGCTTTTTCCTTTTCTGGTCTCAATGTTTTTCAATTCTTATTATCTTGAAGATTTTTGTGTCCCGATTTTTGTAAGTAACACTGCAACACCCTTCTTTGAATGCTTTTCTTAACAATTGTGGATTACTTCACTAATATTAAGCTCAATATCCTCCCTTTTTGCTGGAATAAGTTGTTCGTTATTTCCATCTTCCAATAATGTACTCTTGATATCTTGACCATAATTTCTATTTAGTGTATCCTTACTTATCGGTTCTTTCCTTTCCTTCTCTATGGTCTGTTCGGCCCCTTGTGTTTAGTTACCTTGTGGTTTCGGTAAACTAGGAAATGGGGCGGTAATCAGGTGGAATTGACTTATCATAAACCAATTTAAATAAGGGAGTAACATTATCACTCCTCCGACATATGTGTAAAATAACCGATAACTTTGGAGCTAAGAAATCAGCAATCTTTATAAAAAACAAAGGAAAAATACAAATGGGTTCTACGCCTCCTTAATCATCAAGGAATATCAAGAAAGCTTTAATTTCCCGAGATAAAAAATCTAAACTAGTTGGTTTAGCCTCAAGAAAAAAGAATGATGTAGATCATGTCTCTAATTACTAATTACTCGGCAGCCAAAAAGGTTGCATTGTCTTTTGGACAGTGAGTGACAGTCGCACCTGATTTATGTAAATGATGAACTGTTTATTATACACAAAAGAGTATAGATTCAAAGGTAATCCACCATTTATGTTCCAGGGTTGTACCAGAATGGGTTTCTTTTATGGTTAAGTTGTATACCTTATCAATTGAAGCACATATTATCTGAACAAAAGCTCTATGTTGATTATAATTATTGCAAGTCAAATCTGATAAGTTATATTTCCAAAGGTAATAAAGATTCTACTTCTCCAAATAAGCAAGTTTACAATCATCATTGAACCAGGGTTTGTCATTCACACTGTACCTTAGCACAGTTGACTAGATTACCATCCAAATATACAGCACGCTCAACGCTATTATACAACTGTGACCAATTCTAGCCCAAAAGATAACACAAAAGGCTATTTTAGTCTGCTTAAGATTTTATATGAATGTTACAGGAGTTTGACACATCCCAAACTGGCTGCTCAGTCTTCACTAATAATGAACTCCAGGCATGATCAGATGTCCCAACTGGAGAATCAATATACTTATTATAATGTAATAGGAGTCGGTGTATACGTGCTCCAATCAGATACTAGACCTGTGAGTAACCTCACTAATGATTTGCTCACAGCCTGCTTAGGGGCAAAGTCCAAAGCTTTTAAGCCATGGTGATCAGTAGGAGAAACAGAATTTAACCACTCCTTATATTGAACACTGAAATGCCAATAAAAACGTAAGATGCATTTCAATCATCGAAGATAGAATCACCCATGTCTGGATTCTGGTAGATTGAAATCATATAGAAGTTGTTATGCCTGGCGCAAACATTTATTACTTAATGCTCATACCATCTACATCTCCTTCCCGGGCTCTTTGAATAGCATCCCGTAGATGAGTGCTTCACATTATAAACCAAAGTTTCTGAACACAAAAAATTACCATTCTCTCAGGACGCCAATGTAATGTCCTGAATATTACTTGCAGACCTTGAATATTACAATACAGTAACCGACATAAGAAATCTTGGACATGCTGGTCCCTGACTTCATTCTATGTATCCTCACAGTATAACAATTAACAGCAATTAAAAAAAATATTCATCATTCTTGAAAACTCAATTATCAATAATTATAACAAAATCAATATATAGAGAAATATGAATAAAGTGATTTATATAACTCGTAGACTACAAACAAAAAGGCGGAAAAATTGGTCAAAATGGCCGATCCCATATACCATGTAAGGCTTAAATACCGTCAAGGATAGCCAATTCAACTAAATAAGGGACAGTAAAGGTTATTTTGAAAAGATGAAGAGACATATAAAGATGAGACAACTTCTTGATAAGCCAACAAGCATCCATGGCCCTTCTATTAAGCCTACCTAGCACAACATTTGAAAAAAAAATAGATATAAAAAGGGAAGAACATTTTAAAATAGAATAGTGCGCCAAAGATCACTTCCAAGGAAGAGACCACTAATCCAAAACAGTATAAGACCATGGTACGGGGCTATAGCACTACTTAAGACTAGAAAACAATTATTTGATTGTGGAGAGTCCTTCTCCTAGAAGACCTGCTTACCAAAGCTAAAGAAAATTTTTTACCATTACAGAGATGAAAGTGGGCACTGAAAAATTATAATGCAGTAGTTAATCTCTTGAGTTAAGAAGAATTGCGTGTTAGACTCAATGTGGTCAAGTGTATGGGGTCACATGAGAATGCGTAAAGAATAATCCAGATTATTCTGTGTATATGTAAGGAATGGAAAAATAAGCCGTAACCGGAGGAAGGAGTCCAATATAGTTGATATCTACTCTGCTGTTTTTATTGAGGATGAATATCAGTTCTATTCAGAAAAGTTGATATCTGATCATCTCGTCAAGTATATCTTACTTCTTTGATAATAACTTATAGCTGTATAGATGGATGTTTATTATTAACTTTTTGAATTAAGTGTCCAGTACCATTTGTATGTGTGTGTCCTAGCATCAGTTTGTTTTGTGGGTGTGTGTGGGTGTGTGTGTTTGTACATGTGGGTTTTTCATCGGCATAATGCGTATGAACTGCCTGGAATTCCTTCCTTTTCTAAATGGAATTACTTAACCACCCGACGGAAAATCTCGCTTCGGCCAATCTAACAAAACTTTCTATTTCTGCTGCTAAAGCGTTAAGAAACCACTTTGAAAAGATCCTAGAAATCCTTTTTACAAGCGGGGTAAGCTCCTCTCCACGTTGCGCTAAAATTTTGTTCCAGAGTTGAGTATTTATTTTTCTGGGTTAAATAACAAACACAATCGTTGCTCTGGGGCAAAAGAAAAAATAAAGATAAAAATAGAGAATATAAGTTTACTGGATATTTGAAATTTTCTTAACTTTTTTTTTGTGATAATATTTAGTTATAATTACTATTAATATTAGTGTTTCTTCTGTAATTGTTGTTTTTTATATAGGATTATTATTATTATTATTATTATTATTATTATTATTATTAATGATAATAATAATAATAATATCATTACTATTATTATCATTATTATTACTATCATTATTATTATTATTACTATTATTATCATTTTTATTATTATCATCATCATCATAACTATTATTATTATTATTATTATTATTATTATTATTATTATTATTATTATTATTATTATTATTATTGTAACTTCAGATCATATTTCATGAGCTCCTTAAATAAAACGGGTTTCTTTTACTTTAAATCACATCGAGAACTACAATTTTAATTCCATAGATAGAACAGGAACTCAGTATACCAAATTTGTAGCAACGGTTATGAAAAAAAGCGGCTACTAACAGCCGTATAATGATATAAACTGCACTTTTTGTAAGTTAATTTACTCGCTAACCTTTCCACCCCAACCGCTGGCAAGGGTAATATCGTAACTATATCATATTGTATAGCACAAGATAGGTAATAGAATTATACACATTTTGGCACTAGTTTGATGGAAATCACATAAAAAAATTACCATTATATAGAAAAGCGATTTTTTTTACCCCCAAAATCTATTCATTTTGGGATTGGATCATGGCCAATCATCGCACCAAATTTCATGATACGCAAGAGAAAAAGACATTTTCTATCTTTTTGCTACCTTGATCATATTATAGGCTATATGAAAATAGACAGTTGACTTATACACATTTTGACATTAGTATCATACAAATCGGATAAAATAAAATGTTATATAACAAAACCACTATTTTTTTTTATCCTTTCGTAACCTTGACTTGGATATTTGATGGAATCACTCCCAAAATTTAATCATTCTACCCTTGGTTCATGGCTAATTATCCAACCATATCGGATAAGCCTAGACCTCGATAGAGAAAAAAAAAAGATGTGATTAACCTTTAATTTCACCTTACTTTGACTATTGACTCGATCACTTCAAAATTTTAATCAAAATATCCTTCTAGCATAGTCAATTATCACAGTTAATATATCTAGTTTATTAATTATGATGTCTCTTTTTTTATTTCTATTAATTCTTATGCTGTCTGGAGACATTGAGCTAAATCCGGGACCAGTACGTCCTAGATTTCGTCAATATCGTCTTCTATATAGTAATATTCGTGGTCTTCATGCAAATACTCAAGACCTTACAGTTGCATCCATACAGTATGATATTCTTTTTTGCTCAGAAACTTTGGTTTCTAATGTGAGGTACTCATCTGAGCTCCTTATAACTGGTTTTAAAAAGCCAATAAAGTTGAAACGTGATGTGATACCTAGGGCCAGGGGAATGGCAGTGTATATTAGGACTGAGTACCCTGCTTCTCATAAGTCCTGCTATCAATGTGGATGTCATGAGATTCAGGTAATAAAAGTTTGTGGCAGGCATAACAATTTTTATTTATATTCGATCTACCGGAATCAAGACAGGGATGATTCTATCTTCGATTGTCTTCTTACCATTATGGCTAAGATGCAAAAAGATGATAGAAAAGCTTCTTTTGTCTTTGTTGGTTATTTTAATGCTCACCATAGGAAGTGGTTAACTTCTATCTCTCCTACCGATAACCATGGCTTAGGAGCTTTAGATTTTGCCTCTGAATCAGGCTGTAAGAAAATCATAATTGAAGCTACTCACAAGTCTGGTAATTGCTTGGAACTCGTATTCACAGACTCCCCTTATGTTATAACTAGTAAGGTAGGTTCTCCAGTCGGGACATCTGATCATACCTTGATTTCATTAGTAGTGAAGACTGAGCAGGCTGTCCCTGTTGTACTATACTCATGTAAAATTTATAAGAAATCCTAAGCATACTGGAATGGTAGCATGATCTTTTGTGGTTGAATTGGTCACAATTATATAGTAGTGTAGATCCTGTTGTCCCTTTGAATGTTAATCTAGTCAACATAATTGATAGGTGCATCCCTTCTCGTGTGCTAAGGTACCGAGTGAAGGACACACCATGGTTCAATGATGATTGTAGACGTGCTTATTTGGAGAAGCAGGAGGCCTATCATCTTTGTTAGGGTAATAGATCAGATTTGACCTGGAATAACTATACTCAGCTTCGAGCTTTTGCTCAGAGAGTTTATGCCTCAACCAGAAAGGAATACAATTCAACCATAAAAGAAACCCTTTCTGGTACAACTCAGGAACATGATTGGTGGCCTACCCTTAAATCTACACTCTTTGGTGTAAATGCAACAATTCCACCTTTACTTGAATTAGATGGCTCAGTCACTCACTATCTAAAGGGAAAGGCAACCCTTTTGGCTGATGTTTTTGACAGTAAACAGGGTAATGAAAAACTTGAACTTCCTCATTTCAGTTTTCCTGAGGCTAAACTAACTAGTTTAGCTTTTCGATCTCGTGAAATTGAAGCTCTGTTGATGGACCTTGATGCTTATGGAGGTGTAGACGCATATGGTATTTTTCTTTTGGTTTTATAAAGACAGCAGATTTCTTAGCTCCAAAGTTATCTGTTATTTTGCGCAAGTTAGCAAAAAGAAGAGCATTTAGCACTTGTTGGAGAATTGGTAATGTTACTCCTCTATGTAAATTGTTTTTTTGTAGCTCAAGTCCCACTGATTACCGCCCAATTTCCATAACTCCCATATTAACTAAAGTTTTAGGTTCTCTGAAGGTAATAATCTATTCCCTAGTTTGCTATTTGGTTTTTGAAAAGGCCTTGGAGCATGTGATGCCATTCTTACAAACTCCAATGCTGTACAGAAATCCCTTGATCGCGATCAGGACGTTCGTATGATTGGCCTTGATTTCAGTTTTGCCTTTGGCTGTGTTAATCATGAGGTCCTTGTTCTTTTCCCATTACTTTTCATACTGTATGCACATGTAATATGGTTTGTCCTTAGAAAACAAGCTTCTTGCATATACAGATGATACTACTTTATTTGCATCAATTCCATCACCTGAATGTATATCCAGGATTGGTGAATCCCTTAGAGATTTAGCTAAAATCAGTGCATGGTGCAAATTATGGAGTATGAAGTTAAATCCTAACAAAACCCAAACTTTAATTGTAAGTAGGTCAAGGACGGTGGCTCCTCAACATCCGGATCTCAGTGTTGATGTTTCTTTAGATTAGTATGACTCTTTTAAAATTTTAGGTGTGATTCTCGACAGCAAATTTACTTCTGAGAAACACATTCGGTCTCTCTCTTCTTTAATTGTACATAAAAAATAAAAAATAAAATGGCTTATTGAGAAAGTCTTTCAAGATTTTCGGAGATCAATCTATTATGAAGAAGTATTTTGATTTTTTCATTCTACCTTGTTTTGAGTATTGTTCTCCTGTCTGGTCCTCTGCTGCTGATTCTCATCTCCTTTTTTTTTTGGACAGAAACTTACGATTTAATAAATTTCCTATTCCTGATCTAGATATTAATCTTTGGCACCGTCGTTAAATTAGTTCATTATGCATGTTGCATAAGATTTTTCATAACTCTGACCATCCTTTACATTCAGATCTCCTTGGAAAATTCTATCCTGTTCGTAATACTAGGCTGGCAGTTAATTCTAATAGCCAGGCCTTCTCCATCATGAGGCTCAATACTACACAGTATTCTATAAGCTTTATTCCAGCTGTTAGCAAATTGTGGAATGATCTTCCTAATCGGGTAGTTGAATCAGTAGAACTTCAAAAGTTCAAAGTTTGAGCAGATGTTTTTATGTTGACCAGGCTGATATTAGTCTTTTTATAGTTTATATATGACTTATCTGTTTTTGACGGTGTTAATAGTTTATAGAATGATTTATTGTTAAATTGTTCTCATCATTTATTTATTTCCTTATTTCCTTTCCTCACTGGACTAGTTTTCCCTCTTTGAGCCCTTTGGCTTATAGCATCTTCCTTCTCTAAGTAGGGTTTTAGCTTGGCTAGTTATGATAATAATGATAATAGTAATAGTAATGATAATAAAATATTTTTTTTGAGTTATGCGAATCAAGAAAAAAAAATGCAAAGATTAATAAATAAAAACATGCCTATCAACATATAACCTGGCTTAGGTAATTTTTTTTTTTTTTTAATTATATCAATAAGCGAACTATTGTTAGATGAGAATGAATTCGGTATTATGCCAATACATGCTTGTTTGAGCTGAGGATATTTCTAAGAATAACGAGAATAACACACACATATTATACACGTAATAGTCATCCGTTATCGAATAATAAAGGAAGTTGTTTGTGTGATCCTCATGAGTAACCACTAAATTTAGTGTAGATTATCAATGTTTAATATTCTGCTTAGTAGGATGTCCATTTTGAGATATATTATAATCATTACAAACTCATAATTTATCACAATACTTCTTTAGAGGTTACACATATGTTTGTATGAACATTTTTCTAGGGTAATTTATGTAGTAATTTTACTCTGACATATGTAAAATTGCTGTGTAAAAAATATTTGACAAACAGTATATGAAAAGAGTGATAAATACACGAAAAAATAATAATTTGATAAATTAGAAGATGACTAAACAGATGAAAGAGAATTTAGATATATTTAGATCTACGAATTAAAATTCATGCAATATACATTGAAAAATTGAGAAGATAAAACATAGTATTATGGTATGAAATAAGAAATAAAAGGTAGAATCAAAATCAAATAAAAAAAAAAGTTAGCTCATAAGCACCGGGAAATCTACACAAACTTCAAGGCCTTGAGCAAAGCTGGGTCCCTTAAGCATAGAAGAGGCTGAAAGCAGTAAAGACTTTGAAATTCCCTTTATATACGACCCAAAAGGTGATATGGACATGAGCAAACATAGTGCTACCAGGTCCGGAAACTGAATTATATTGGACGTGCATTTCTCATCAGTATTTTACCAATAAATGCTTCATTTACCAAAAAAAGAGATACGTGTCTTATAAGTCCGAAAAAAATATCTAATTTATGAAATCCTCATAACACATTTCAAATCTGAATATAAAGGCCGTTGTTAGTTTTTCTTTTTATTGATAGTAAAAGGCAAAAGAATTTATTGTTTTCATTAGTGAATTAAGTTTTTTTGTAATTAGTATGTTTTTATTCATGTATAAGTTGGTTGTAAAATGACCGAGTAAAGATTGCACGGAAAGATCAATGATATCGAAGCTTTAGGAACATTTTTTTATTTTAAGGTTCCTAAAATTCTAGCAAAATAGGAAAACACATACTTAAATGGAGCTGTCTGGAGTACAACACTCTATAGGTATTTCTTCTTTATCAATGGTGTATATATGCAATTCCCTAATGCCATTGAAAAATGGATTAAAATCTGAGTATGCAAATAGTCCTTCTTTAATATTAACTTTCATGGCATGTATTGTAAATATGCAGTCAGTTACTATCCATAATTTCTAGTAAATTTACATTCTAATGGATACTTCAGTTCATATCCATAATCAGTGAAAATATTTAATATATTGTATATGTATGCATAATTTCTAAAATCTTAGCAATTTAATAATGTTTAAGGGCGTGGTAATTGTGTAAAATAACCGAGAAATTAAAGCAAAGTCAACTGAACTTTTTTTTTTTTTTTTTTTTTTTTTTTTGAGGGGGAGCGGCGGGGGTTAGGTTGCAAATAACCTGTCTCGGGTGAAAGTTGACTTAGGCTGAACATAAGAAAGGGAATATTTTCCATAAGGAATATGATTTTTCTATTTTCAATATGTAGATAAAGAGGTGAGACGAGTCTTATATGATTGACCCTGAATCTCAGAAAACCTTTTATTGTATTTTTTTTTCTATTCGTTTAAAAAGCATTATGAAAACATGGGTACTTATTTTAAACGACAAAATATTTCAGTGACAGCAAAAATGCTTAAAATTTTTAAATTTCTTACTTTGCTTCAGGAATTAAAAATGTTTGACAAGATAGGCTTGAACAATACGTATTTATTAACTATTGGCATTAACAGCAAAAACTGTCGTATCTGGTAAATTTTTGTTTGTAAAATTTTCATTTGTTTAATTATATAGAAATTTTCTCTCACCAAGTCCATTTGAAATAGTATGAGTACACTGAAGGGTTTCAAACAAAATAGCACGTACGGTCTTACAATATATATATATATATATATATATACATATATATATATATACATACATACATATATATATATATATATATATATTTATACTGTATATATATATATATATATATATGTATATATAATATATATATTTATATTTATATATATACTATATGTACATTTATATATATAAATATATATATATATATATATATATACATATATATATATATATATATATTAATATATATATATATATATTATATGTATATACATATATACATAAATATGTGAGTATATATATATATATATATATATGCATATATATATATATATATATATATTTATATATATGTATGTATAATTACATATATATATTTATATATATATATATATAGATATATATATATATAGATGTATGTTGATGGAGTGGTGAGAGAGGTGAATGCTCGAGTGCTTGGACGAGGATTTAAAACTGGTAGGAGAGAATGACCATGAATGAGAGGTAAATCAGTTGTTGTTTGCGGATGATACTGTACTGGTAGCAGACACAGAAGAGAAGCTTGACCGACTAGTGACAGAATTTGGAAGGGTGTGTGAGAGAAGGAAGTTGAGAGTTAATGTGGGTAAGTGTAAGGTTATGAGATGTACGAGAAGGGAAGGTGGTGCAAGTTTGAATGTCATGTTGAATGGAGAGTTACTTGAGGAGGTGGATCAGTTTAAGTACTTGGGGTCTATTGTTGCAGCAAATGGTGGAGTGGAAGCAGATGTACGTCAGAGAGTGAATGAAGGTTGCAAAGTGTTGGGGGCAGTTAAGGGAGTAGTAAAAAATAGAGGGTTGGGCATGAATGTAAAGAGAGTTCTATATGAGAAAGTGATTGTACCAACTGTGATGTATGGATCGGAGTTGTGGGGAATGAAAGTGATGGAGAGACAGAAATTGAATGTGTTTGAGATGAAGTGTCTAAGGAGTATGGCTGGTGTATCTTGAGTAGATAGGGTTAGGAACGAAGTGGTCAGGAAGAGAACGGGTGTAAGAAATGAGTTAGCGGCTAGAGTGGATATGAATGTGTTAAGGTGGTTTGGCCATGTTGAGAGAATGGAAAATGGTTGTCTGCTAAAGAAGGTGATGAATGCAAGAGTTGATGGGAGAAGTACAAGAGGAAGGCCAAGGTTTGGGTGGATGGATGGTGTGAAGAAAGCTCTGGGTGATAGGAGGATAGATGTGAGAGAGGCAAGAGAGCGTGCTAGAAATAGGAATGAATGGCGAGCGATTGTGACGCAGTTCCAGTAGGCCCTGCTGCTTCCTCCGTTGCCTTAGATGACCGCGGAGGTAGCAGCAGTAGGGGACTCAGCACTATGAAGCTTCATCTGTGGTGGATAATGTGGGAGGTTGGGCTGTGGCACCCTAGCAGTACCAGCTGAACTCGGTTGAGTCCCTGGTTAGGCTGAAGGAACGTAGAGAGTAGAGGTCCCCTTTTTGTTTTGTTTCATTGTTGGTGTCGGCTACCCCCCAAAATTGGGGGAAGTGCCTTGGTATATGTATGTATGTAAATATATATATATATATATATATATATATTGCCGGCTTCTTATTTTCATTACAAAATCCCTTTTTTATGATGATGATAATTTTTCTGGTCCTTTTAATATTGTCCATTTCTTGTCCAATTACTCACTTAGGAAATATATTGCATTCTTTTAATCAAGCCACATTATTTTTTCCCATTTTCTCATCCATTCTTCACGATGGATGAATGAAAACAATGCTTCCATTCTTCCATTACTTCACACTATATGTACTTACCTCGACCCAAGGATAGATATCACTTGTTTAATATTATAAGGCCGTTTAAAGTTTGTTATTCTGCAAAATAATTCGAATCAGCAAAAAACGCTATTATATGTCAAAGATCAAAAGCGAAAAAAATAATTTTATCATGCTTTTTTTAAATATTTAGAAAAAAATATACTTTCAAATTAAAATAACTTTTTTTTCGAAGATGTGACTGAAGTATCCGCTAGTAAGCAAATTTACTAGTAATTATACATAATAACAGATTTATATATATATACATATATATATATATATATATATACATATATATATATATATATATATATTTATATATATATATATATATATATTTATATATATATATATATATATATATAAATATAATATATATGCTGTATGCATATATATATATATATATATACATATATATATATATATATATATTTATATACATATATGAACATATATATATATATATATATATATGTATGATTATATATACACATACACATAGATATATATATATGTGTATGTATGTATGATTACATATACATATACGCATATATATATATATATATATATGTATATATATATATGTATATATATTTATATATATATATTTATATATATATATATATATATATATAATATATATATATATATATATATATGTATGTATGTATGATTACATATACATATATATGTATATATATATATATATATATATATATCCCTGAACTCCAACCTAGTTGGAAAAGCAGGATGTTATAAGCCCAAGGTCCCCAACAGAGAAAATAGTCCAGGGAGGAAAAGAAAAAAGGAAAAAGTAAAATATTGACCAATATTAACAACATTAGAATAGACTTTTACTATAGAAATTATAAAAAAGTTAACAAAATTTATCCTTATGTAAGAGAACTCTAATCCAAGGCCTTTAAAGACCATAATAAAAGGCTATGGTACTACAAAAAACTAGAGAACAATAGTTTGATTTCGGATTGTCTTTTTCCTAGAAGACCTGCCTTCCATAGCTAAGGAGTCTCTTCTTCCCTTACCAAGAGAAAAGTGGCCACTGAACAATTACCGTGCTGTAGTTAGCCCCTTGAGAGAAGAAGAATTGTTTGGTAATCACAATATTATCAGGTGTATAAAGACTGAGAAGAATATGTAAAGAATAGGCCAGACATCTCGGTGTATGTGCAGCGCAAAGGGAATATGAACCGAAACCCGAGAGAAGGATCCAATGTAGTGCTCTCGGAAGCCTACTGCCTTTGCCAATCTACTACCTATATATATATATATATATATATATGTATATATATATATATATATATTTGGGCCCAAGCCATGTCGTCCTGATGGAAGTTCCTATAGGGTAGCTTCCTAGGGTATATTACAACTACGGCGATATTCCCAGAGAATTTACCTTAAGGTACCAGAATTCTAACTCCTGGAGCGAATATCCATCGTGAAAGGGGCATCGCGACATATCAGAGGACGTATTCTTGACATGCCACATGGCAATCTGCACCCCGAACAGAGATTTCGTATCGCAGGGGGAAATTGGCAAGAAACGAATTTGGGAAAGAAAAAGGGGGAGCCGCTCCCAAGGCTCCCTATCTCCCGTTTCGTAAGCGTGCCTTGCGCCAATCATGGCGCCATCTGTATTCCTTTTTGCGTAGCTTAACAACTCGGTGTTTTTTCCTGTGTTTCTCGCAAATCTTGGATTTATTCTACTTTTCATGGCTTCTCCAGCTTCGTCGGCCTCTGATAAGTTGAGTACCATGTCTTTTATGTATAAATGTAGGCTCTTGGTAATTTTTTAGTGTTTAATAAGGTTTAATCTTTGTTACAAGAGCCGTAGCCTACCGGAGGCGTCATGGACGCTGTCGCTCGCTAAGTATAAGTTTAGTTAGTCAGAGCGACATTCCTGGTTGTTTTGCTTTAATAAATTTTAGCTATTTAGCGTTACATAGGATTTCCTTTCGTGCTTTAGTATTATTTTGGCGAAGTATTCGCCAATTCTGGCCTACGCTAGGCCATGTAGCCTAGTCGTTTGGTCCTAGTACTTCATGCATGATTTTGGGTTTTTCCGAGTGTATTAAAATTTTATTGAAGCTTTAGGCTATGTTTTATACATTTAAGATTATGTGGAATATTTCCAAGATAGTATACAAGTGAGTTTCGGTGATTTAGGTAATCGATTCTCTTGGTGCCTAGGCTAAGTTGCTTATGGAGCCTTAGTATACTTTCTCATACTCCCCGGTTCCTTTCTTTTCTTCGTAGAAGGTATGCAATCCCTTTCCCTCTGTTTAAGCCTTGGGCTTATCCCTAAGTGGTTTATCTGAATTAATTTTCGATAAAACTATACTGGGGTGTTACTGTACCTTCCTGTTTCAGTAAGTCTGGTTCAAAGAGGGACAGAACAACAGAGTTTTTTAGTCTGAGTCTGTGTTTGTCTGGCTTGGGGTAGAGTCTCCCTCGCTGACCTGACACAGACATAGGAGGCTTAGCCTCCTTAGGTCACTACCGAAGGTTTCTGTACGAGATGATTCCTTCTTTTGTGATCTACCAGACTAGTCCTTGTTGCTGTTCTCGGGGGAGGATAAGTTTCTTTCCCTGGGAGTAGCAGCACCTTCCTTGCTTTGGTGCTCTGGGAGCTGGCAAGTATTGCTCGCCTCCCCCTTGGATCTCCCTTAGGCTAAGATGAGTTTCTTGGCTGCGGGTGATCCGTCACTAAAGCAAGGTTGGTAGGACCCTCTTTTGTCCCTTCCCCCTCTATCTCTGTAAGGCCTAGCCATTGCAGTACTGTACGTCATTCTACATCTGGACCTAGAATAGGTTAGGATGTGGAATTGAATCAGTCCCTTGCCGGCCGGCAGAGCTGCTGGCCGGCAAGGGTCTTCTGTTTTGAGTGCTGCCCGGACCTCCCTTGGTCCCTCATCCATGCTGCCTGCAGAGTCAGACGGCATTGGTCAGGAAGCCTGAATTAGATTCTCCCCTTCCTTATATGCACTCTTTCGGATTGCCGGGCTTGGAGGTAGTGTACACTCTTATCCCGGCATCCATTCTGTTTTCTTCTAGTGCTGTACCCGACCCGGCTGCCGGCCTCATAGGCGGCAGCCGGGCAGTTGTAGTCCTCTGGTTCTTTTGCTGCCGGCTGGCATCGGTCCTGTACCTCTGCCGGCCGGCTAATGTCAGCCCTTGTCTGCCGGTCGCCAAGAGTGTGGCCGGCAGCCGCGGTACTGCCTTGTGTAGTGGTCGGTCAGCAGTCATTGCCGACCGACATTGGCTGTGCCGGCCGGCAGTAACTGCCGGCCGGCACATGCATTTGAACCAGCGTTCTGCGCCTTATAGCTGTTAAGTAGTATACTTTAAAGCTGGTTATGGTGTGTGCCGGCCGGCAAGTGCCGGCCGGCACATAACCTCCTATACTGTACCAGTATTCTTCAGTATAACAGATACTGTAAGAAGAAAACTATAGTGTGGGTTTTGTACAGCACTGTGTGTTCTAACACTTTTGTGTTTTCTTGCACAGCCCTTTGCTGTTGCCCTACAGATAGGAAAGTGAGTTCTTTCCTGTCTATTATCCAGGTTGCAGAGGTGTGAGCTCCACCTGTTTACTCTGGAAACTTTGCATTGGTTACTCTAGAAGAGATTAACCATTCGATTTTTTATCTGGAAGGCTGCAACAATGGGTTGTGAGGGAAACACAAGTGTGTGTCTTTCCTTTCTGAATTGTTATGCTATACTATGCATATCCAGTGATACATAGTTCACTTGATACTCATGGAAATTTCTTCTCTTACAGGAGGGCCCTCCGAAGTGCGGAAGAGTTTTCTGCAACGTCCGCAGCAAGAACCTCTGCGGACATGAGTTTTGTAGGAGACACGCAGCATGCGCTGTCTCCAAGGATGATCTCCGGCATTGGGACCCTCAGGTATGTACTGTGTGCACTAACCTGATTACTGAGGCCTTTGATTCCCCTAGGACGGCGGAATCAAGGGATATAGCAAGGGAGAAGCTTCGTACCTGGGTAAGGGGCTTCCAAAAAAACACTTCTGGACCTTTTCTTCCAAGTGAGAAGATGAGGGCGTATCTTTTCCCTAAGGCATTAGCTGATGCAGTGATTCCCCAGCCTCAAGAGGAGATCCCCCAATTTCAGATCCAGGTGGATGCTGAAGTCGCGGTCGCAATGCAAGACATCCAGTTAGATGACAGGATGTCTGACGTGGACGAGTGTCTGGAGGAAGACCTCCTGGCAGAAGCCCAGGATGAAGTTCAAGCTCCAGACGTTGTAGAGGAAGAGGTCGACGAGGTGTCGGCTACTGCGGTTCAGATCCCGGAGCCTATTCCCTCAACATCAGCCGGTCTCCCAGTAGAGCTGGGACAGGCCCTCTCCTCCATTGTTGCAATGATCTAACAAATGCAGAAGGAGAATCAGGAGAAGGCGGCTGCAATGGAACTGCGAATGCAGAGTCTTGCAGAATCACATGGGCCCCGGAAAAGGCTCAATGTGAAAGACCTTCCCTTGTGCTCAGAGGCTAACCCATGGAGGTATGCTGAGCACATGCCGATGATGACTGGAAAGATCGTCATCTCGGATAAGCTGGGCTCAGTTCCCCTAGAGGAGGTGGAATTCTGGCCCAGCAAGGCATCATATCCGGACTGTTATGTCCGGCTGATGAAGGAACCAGCTTCAAAGGAGGAGACAGAGCTGAATGAGGTCATAGTGATGGACCATGCTAAGGCTCAAGCTCTGCTTTCATCTTTGTTGAAAGAGATGGGCTTCTCTAACTCAAAGGTAGCTGCATTGAGCAAGAAGCTCCCTTCCTTTGTGTCCTCTCCTGCTAGAGCCTTCCCCTTTCTACAGAAAGGGTTTGCGGCTCTACTAAAAGCAGTCGAGGCCGGCAAGCCTTGCCCTTCCCTGGAGGAGTGTAAACCCTTTTCGCTGGCCTTGCCTATGGACCACAAAGACTGGAAGGACGTCCATCTTACGTTCTCAGTTGGGAAGTTGGAGGCTGATATTGCCGGACGTCAGTTCGGCGAGGACCTCCCTAAGCTGTCTGACTTTCTTTTGCGAAGAGAGTTCGAGACAAAAGAAAGACTGGCTGCCTCAATGTCTCTTCAGACTACTCTCGAGACAATGGCAAGTGACCCCAAGGTCCATGAAATGTTCATGGTGGTGGCCATGATGAGTCATGGCCACCACCACAGTGACGAAGGACCTTTATGGCTTCGTCAAGGCAAGGAGAGCTTGTAGGGAGTTCGTGTTCACCTCGGCTACGGTGAGGCACGAGCCAAGGAAACTAATCTCCTCCAACATTTGGGGAAAAGACCTTTTCCCTACCGACTTGGTCAAAGAAGTTGTTGATAAGGCCACCTTGGAGAATAGAAACCCTCTCCAGAAGTGGGGCCTAGCTATCAAAAGAAAGTCTTCCCCGGATGAGGGTCCTCAACCAAAGAGGAAGACTATGAGGACTAGGCTACCGTCTCGGCCAGCCAAGCCTTTTAGACAGCAACAGCAACTGCAATTGCCATTGCCTCCAGTGCCCCAGATGGTGGCACAAACCCCGACCACTTTTCAGTGGATACCCCAGGCTGTGTCGACACAGTCCACAGCATTCACCCCAACGTTCGAAGGGCAGTCTTCTTCCTTTCGAGCAACCAGAGGCTCGTCTAGGCGCCCCTCAAGGGGAAGGGGATTCAGGGGTGGTCGTGGTCAGGGAGGCAAGACCTCAGGACGGCAGTCCAAGTGAGATGATACCTGTAGGAGGGAGACTTCTGAAATTTTGGGATCGATGGACCTTCGATCCCTGGGCCCACAGCCTACTCAAGAATGGACTGGGCTGGAGCTGATACACCACTCCACCCCCGTGCCTTCGGTTTTTCCAACACTCCACCCCCGTTCTGGAGGAGTACGTTCAAGAACTGTTGGTGAAAAATGTGATCCGAAAGGTGAAGTCCATCAAATTCCAAGGGAGGCTGTTTTGTGTTCCCAAGTAAGACTCAGAAAAGCTCAGAGTCATTCTGGACTTGTCGCCACTCAACAAGTTCATAGTGAATTGCAAATTCAAAATGCTAACACTGCAACACATAAGGACCTTACTGCCCAAGAGGGCATATTCCGTCTCTATAGACTTGTCAGACGCCTATTGGCACATTCCAATCAGCCGTCGACTCTCCCCCTACCTAGGGTTCAGGTTACAACGAAGACTATACGCCTTCAGAGCAATGCCATTCGGGCTAAACATAGCCCCAAGGATTTTCACGAAGCTTGCGAGCGCAGCTCTCAAACAATTACGCCTAAAAGGAATTCAGGTAGTAGCCTACCTGGACGACTGGTTGGTGTGGGCAGCATCCGAGACAGAATGCTTGCAAGCTTCCAGTCAAGTGATCCAGTTCCTAGAGTACCTAGGCTTCAAGATCAACAGAAAAAAGTCTCGACTTTCTCCATCTCAAAAGTTCCAGTGGCTGGGAATCCACTGGGACCTTTTGTCACACCGTTTCTCCATCCCGGCGAAGAAAAGGAAGGAGATAGCGGGTTCTGTCAAGAGACTTCTAGATTCCGAAAGGATATCAAGACGCGAACAGGAGAGGGTACTGGGCTCTCTCCAGTTTGCTTCGGTGACAGACCCAGTGCTAAGAGCACAGCTAAAGGATGCAACCGGAGTTTGGAGAAGTTATGCATCAAACGCACGAAGAGATCTGAGAAGACCAGTTCTGCTTCGGCTACGTACTCTTCTCAGGCCTTGGTCCCAAGCCAGACATCTAAAGAAGTCGGTTCTTCTTCAGCCACCTCCCCCGACGGTGACGACTCACTCAGACGCCTCAAAGGAGGGATGGGGAGGTCACTCTCATCGGAAAAAAGTCCAGGGGACTTGGTCCAAGCTATTCAAGACCTTTCACATAAACTTTCTAGAAGCTATGGCAGTGCTCCTTACCTTAAAGAAAGTCTCCCCGCGTCACTCGATCCACATAAGGTTGGTGATGGAGAGCGAGGTAGTTGTGAGATGCTTGAATCGACAAGGATCGAGGTCACCACCTCTCATCCAGGTGATGTTGGCCATTTTCCGATTGGCGTAAAAGAAGAAGTGGTACCTGTCGGCAGTTTACCTTCAAGGAGTCCGCAACGTGAC
This sequence comes from Palaemon carinicauda, assembly GCF_036898095.1. Lineage (NCBI taxonomy): Eukaryota > Metazoa > Arthropoda > Malacostraca > Decapoda > Palaemonidae > Palaemon > Palaemon carinicauda. Next base: position 118,884,285 of record NC_090741.1, read on the forward strand.
AGCGGACGCTCTATCCAGGTTCACACCGATAGAGTCGGAATGGTCCTTAGACGCAGGATCATTCTCTTTCATTCTGAATCAAGTCCCAGAACTGCAGATAGACCTCTTTGCGACGAAAGACAATAAGAAGTTGCCCCTGTACGTGTCCCCGTACGAGAACCCCTTAGCGGAAGCAGTGGACGCGATGTCCCTCGACTGGAACAGATGGCCCAGGATTTATCTGTTCCCTCCTCACAACCTTCTGTTGAGGGTCCTCAACAAACTGAGATCCTTCAAGGGGGGTAGCGGCAATAATGGCCCACAAGTGGCCGAACAGCGTGTGGTTCCCCTTGAACTACAATGAACTACAGCTGAAGTTTGTACCGCTACCACATCCAGTTTTGACCCAGCGAGTCCAGAAGTCGACTGTCTGCGCTTCATTACAGAAAACCCGGACCCTGCAGCTCATGATTTTCTCTCCCTAGCGGTGAGATAGCGTTTCGGGATTTCGAAAGCCAGCATAGACTTCCTAGAGGAATATAAGTGCAAATCTACTAGAAGGCAATATGAGTCATCTTGGAGAAAATGGGTGGCCTTTGTCAAGGCGAAAAATCCGCAGGAGATCTCGACAAACTTCTGCTTATCTTTCTTCATCCATCTCCATGGTCAAGGGTTGGCGGCTAACACGATGTCAGCGTGTAAGTCTGCTTTGACAAGACCCATTCTATATGCCTTCCAGGTCGACCTAGGTAACGAGATCTTTAATAAAGTTCCGAAAGCCTGCACTAGGCTCAGACATTCAGCACCTCCAAAGCCCATTTCATGGTCTTTAGACAAAGTTCTTCATTTCGCTTCTCTGTTGAGCAATGAAGAGTGTACGTTAAAGGATTTGACACAAAAAGTTATTTTCCTTTTTGCACTCGCGTTCGGGGCCAGGGTTAGTGAGATTGTAGCCCTCTCGAGAGAGGCAGGTCGTGTTCAGTTCCTGGATGGGGGAGAACTGAACCTGTTTCCGGATCCTACGTTTCTCGCCAAGAATGAGTTACCCACCAACAGCTGGGGTCCCTGGAGAATCTGCCCTCGGAAAGAAGATGCCTCTCTATGTCCATTAGAATGCCTAAAGGTCTATCTTCATAGAACTTCAGACTTCAGGGGTGGTCAACTATTCAGGGGAGAAACATTAGGTTCAAATTTATCTCTGAATCAACTCAGAGCGAAAATCACATATTTTATTCGCAGAGCAGATCCTGACAGTACACCCGCAGGTCACGATCCGAGGAAAGTTGCCTCATCCTTAAATTTCTTAAATTGTATGGATTTTGATCATCTCCGTTCATACACTGGCTGGAAGTCTTCCAGAGTGTTCTTTCGCCACTATGCGAAGCAAGTAGAGGAACTAAAGAGATCTGTGGTAGCAGTGGGTCGTGTCATTAGCCCTACTGTTTAACTCTGCGAGGAACAGTGGTTTTAATTGGGACGATTAATTCCAGGGTGAGTGTGTAGTTACATACTGTACTACAAACTAAATGAGGGGCCTGAGTGCCCATATAGACTGTTCCATTTCCAAAGGTGAACCTAGCATAAGTGCAGACATGTGCGCCGAGCGTTTCTAACGCTAATGTGATTGATTTGTAATACAGACTTTTATGACTTTGATACCTCGGTATCTTAAAAAGTGGCCTTTAATGTTTTTCTTTCAGATAAACAAGTTCTGTTTACTATCATACTTATGCTTAATGTTTTGGGTTATCCTCTTCTTATATATATATATATATATATATATATATATATATATATATATATATATATATATATATATATATATATATATATATGTTGTTAACCTGGCTATTTATTGTCTGTCAATAATCTGGTTCTTGAGAACCTTGCGTCTCTTTCACCTGTGTCAATTTATTGGTATAATTGAGCATTCATTCTATGTACCTTATCTGGGATAATTCTAATAGAATTGTTCCTTTATGCAAGCTATGTTGCATTGGTTTTCCTCCTATGCGGATATAAACCTTTGTCCAATACAAGTATTGTGCGGAGAACTGGTCTATATTTCATATTGACGCAGTGGTTCTTTACAAACTATGCTTTACTTAATATAGGGTGAGACCACTATATTAGCTTGCCTGGTATTCACACATAGGTATATGTACTCTTCGAGACTTTTCCAGAGTCTAGTAGGACTCTTCCCTGTAGGGGGCAGGAAGCTCTAACATGTTTTATAGTTAGGTGAAAAGATGTATAACGGTAACATCTTAGGTCTCTAGGTCTAGTCGACCGGGAAAAATTACCTCCGGGGAGTACGGCACGTTCTGAGAATCCACAGATACAGTAATGCTCTGGTATACTTCCATCAGGACGACAAGGCTTGAGCCCAAAAAACAAATTTTGAGCGAAGCGAAAAATCTATTTTTGGGTGAGATGGCCATGTCGTCCTGATGGACCCGCCCTTGCCTTTCTAAGAAAGGGCTGTAGGACCCCTCCCTACATACAGTATCTGTAGTACCTCGTGTACGCTACAAGGAATACAGATGGCGCCAGGATTGGCGCCAGGCACGCTTACGAAACGGGAGATAGGGAGCCTTGGGAGCGGCTCCCCCTTTTTCTTTCCCGAATTCGTTTCTTGCCAATTGCCCCCTGCGATACGAAATCTCTGTTTGGGGTGCAGATTGCCATGTGGCGTGTCAAGAATACGTCCTATGATATGTCGCGATGTCCCTTTCACGAGGGATATTCGCTCCAGGAGTTAGAATTCTGGTACCTTAAGGTAAATTCTCTGGGAATATCGCCGTAGTTGTAATATACCCTAGGAAGCTACCCTATAGGAACTTCCATCAGGACGACATGGCCATCTCACCCAAAAATAGATTTTTCGCTTCGCTCAAAATCCGTTATATATATATATATATATATATATATATATATATATACACATACACACACACACACGCATATATATATATATATATATATATATATATATATAGGTCAATAAAGTAGATTTAAATAATAATTTAAAAACGATACTGGAGTCGGCATAAAAGGTAGTCAATAAAGTTTCTGAACCGGATGAATGAATACTGTCAGAAAGCAATCAAATACTAATAGAGATTGTAAATGACGATGTAATCTAAGAAAGATGTATCTATTTATTGGGTGGAATCAATTCTTCCGAATTCAGTAATTTTGTGTTGACATATTTTCAAATCTAAGTTATGAATTATCAAGTAATGTAGTGTTTGCTCCGCATATGAAACCCCCAAATCATTCATAC
>NC_090741.1:118892549-118895049 GCF_036898095.1 Palaemon carinicauda
ATCAGTCTCTTACCAGCGAGTTTTCCCCGACTTCCCCAGCCCACCACGTGACACAATTGGTAGTAATTCATTCAAATTACCCCTAATGAGTCAATATGGATAAATATCAACACAACATCGTGTTCAAATAGAAATAAATTTCTACCTCATACTTGGGATCGAACGCTAGCCCCTTCTAATGAAAGGCCAGGTCGAAACCAACCATGCCACGAGAGGCCATAAAGGAAATCGGAACCTGACGCTAACTAGTTGTCCGAGGATTACCTGGCGAGACATCAGTCTCTTACCAGCGAGTTTTCCCCGACTTCCCCGGCCCACCACGTGACACAATTGTAGTAATTCATTCAAATTACCTCTAATGAGTCAATATGGATAAATATCAACACAACATCGTGTTCAAATAGAAATAAATTTCTACCTCATACTTGGGATCAAACGCTAGCCCCTTCTAATGAAAGGCCAGGTCGAAACCAACCATGCCACTAGAGGCCATAAAAGGAAATCGGAACCTGACGCTAACTAGCTTTCCGAGGATTTACCTGGCGAGACATCAGTCTCTTACCAGCGAGTTTTCCCCGACTTCCCCAGCCCACCACGTGACACAATTGGTAGTAATTCATTCAAATTACCCCTAATGAGTCAATATGGATAAATATCAACACAACATCGTGTTCAAATAGAAATAAATTTCTACCTCATACTTGGGATCGAACGCTAGCCCCTTCTAATGAAAGGCCAGGTCGAAACCAACTATGCCACGAGAGGCCATAAAAGGAAATCGGAACCTGACGCTAACTAGCTGTCCGAGGATTTACCTGGCGAGACATCAGTCTCTTATATGTGTGTGTGTGTGTATGTGTGTGTGTGTGTGTGTTTGCGTATCAGTGTGTGTGTATCATTCAACATACACATTTCATATGTACATATATATATATATATATATATATATATATATATATATATATATATTTATATATATATATATAATGTGTATAACGAATGAAATTATTGTTATTATTATTTTTATTATTATTATTATTATTATTTTTATTATTATTATTATTATTATTATTATTATTACTTGCTAAAATACAACACTAGTTGGAAAAGCAGGATGTTAAAATCCCTAGTTACAGAGGCTCTGGCAGTACCCAAGCCTAGTGAACAATGGTTTGATTGTGGATTGTCTTCCTAAAAGAGCTGCTTACCTTATCTAAAGAGTTTCTTCTACCTTTACCAAGAGGAAAGTAGCCAGAGAACATTTACAATACAGTAGTTAACTCCTTAGGTAAAGAATAATTCATTGTAATCTCTGTGTTGTCAAGTCGATGATGACAGACGAGAATTTGTAACGAATAGGCAAGACTATTTGGTGTATGGGTAGTCAAAATGAAAGTGAACCGTAACCAGAGAGAGGGATCCAATGTAGTATTGTCTGGCCAGAAAAAGGACTCCATAAATCTCTAGCTGAAAAGAGAGAGAGAGAGAGAGAGAGAGAGAGAGAGAGAGAGAGAGAGAGAGAGAGAGAGAGAGAGATGAGAGAGAGAGAGAGAGTATTATGGATCGTATTAAACATCAAATGGAAAATAAGATGTGAAGTACATAACATTTATGTAGAAGGATTTTTTTTTTATGTGATGAAAGAACACTTTTATCTATTCTTCTGACAACTGATGAAATCAAATGTGAAAAAAACATTCTTAATGAGCAATTGTGTCAGGTAAATTTCAGTAATAGCCTTCATTACCTACGCAAGAGTATTGAATGGGCAGTTAAAAGATTTTGCTTGCTCTAATTTCTTATGCTCTTATGTTCAGGATTTTCTGTTTTGGTTCGTTTTTAATTTTTTACACCCGATTCTTTTCATTACAATTTTTTGGGGGGTGGTAAAATTTTTATACAAATAAATTAATAATCAGATTTCTTGAAAATTCATAAAAATTTAATGGGTTACTAACTTGTTAGTTATGATAATTCAATATTATACTGAGAAAATTTATAAAATTAAACTTCATTATAAAGTAATATGAAGATTTTAGACACAGAGGGGTGTAGGTTTGTAAATTTATAATCAATGTTATGACAGCATTAGAATGAAAAGTCAACAAACCCCTCACTGGCGTTGATTTTTTTTCTTCTCGGGTGGTTATAATCAGAGACAGATTGCCAGATATTTTTTTTTTTCATTTAATTTCCATTATTATCTAAAATTTCCTTAACATATATATGATATATAATAAAGGTCTACTTTATCTAAAAGAAATTAAAGAATATCCTATTTTCTTTCTATTGATAAATTAACTAACATTCCTTGTTGCAATTATAAAAAAAGCTTTCCAAAATATATAATTTGATTATAATAAAAATTACTCTATAATAATTCCTGTATAAATTAAGAGAAAATACGGGCCAAAAAAAAAAAAAGAAAAAAAATCAACTATATTTGCTACCTTCAGAGGGAGAGACCACTCTATAATGAATAGGATTGAAGTGCATTTGA
>NC_090741.1:118897549-118900049 GCF_036898095.1 Palaemon carinicauda
TGTCTGATCATTTTTTGGTGGAAAGAAAATTAATTGTAGCAAAAGAGTGGTGGAATAGAGTAGGTGGATGCGAGAAAGAGCTAGTGAGGGTTGAAGAGCTAATAAACCAAGGGTAAACAATATCTATCGAGAAAGGTTGAAAATAGCTAATGAAAAAGTGAAAGTAAGAGAAACTGGTAATTTAGAGGAGGAGTGGAAGTTAGTAAAAGAAAATTTTGTTAGGATTGCATGTGATGTGTATGGCAAGAAGGTTGTTGGAGGCAGCATGAGGAAGGGCAGTGAATGGTGGAATGATGGAGGGAAGGTAAAAGTTGAAGCGAAAAAGAGGTCTTTTCAATAATGGATGCAGAGTAATAGTGTAGAGAAGTATGAAAAATATAGAAAAAAATTTGGAAGTAAAGTGCAAGGTACGTGAGGCAAAGAGGGCAGTTAACCTGAGGTGGGGTCAGGGATTGGGTCAGTCATATGAAGAGAATAAGAAGAAGTTTTGGAAAGAAGTGAAGAGAGTCAGGAAGGCTGGCTCAAGAATTGAAGAGACAGTGAAAGTTGGAAATGGAAGGTTGTTGAAAGGAGAAGAGACAAGGAAAAGGTGGGCGGAATATTTTGAAAGTTTACTGAATGTTGAGGATAATAGGGAGGCAGATATAATTGTTGTTGCAGGTGTTGAGGTGCCGGTGATGGAAGATGAGAATGAGAGAGAGATTAAAGGAGAGGAAGTAAGGAGAGCAATAGATGAAACGAGAGTAGGAAAAGCATCTGGTATGGATGGTGTGAGAGTTGAGATGTTGAAGGAATGGGGTGTGACTGTACTTGAATGGTTGGTGAGATTGTTTAATATGGGTTTTGTGTTGTCAATGTTACCAGTAGATTGGGTTTGTGCATGTATTGTACCACTATTTAAGGGTAAGGGAGATGTGCATGAGTGTTGTAATTCAAGGGGTATTAATTTGTTGAGTGTAGTTTGAAAAGTGTATGTTTGAGTACTGATTAATAGGATTAAGGATAAAACAGAGAAGGCAATCTGAGAAGTACAGGGTGGTTTTAGAACAGGTAGGGTTTGTATAAATCAGATTTTTACAGTTAGGCAGATATGCGAGAAATATTTAGCAAAAGGTAAGGAGGTGTATGTTGCGTTCATGGGTCAGGAGAAAGAGTATGATAGAGTTGATAGTGAAGCAATGTGGAATGTGATGAGGTTATATGGAGTCGGTGGAAGGTTGTTGCAAGCAGTGAAAAGTTTCTACAAAGGTAGTAAAATAGTTGTTAGGATACGAAAAGAAGTAAGCGATTGGTTTCTGGTGAGAGGGGGGCTGAGACAGGGATGTGTGATAACGCCGTGGTTGTTCAACTTGAATGTTGATGGAGTGGTGAGAGAGGTGAATGCTCGAGTACTTGGACAAGGATGGAAACTGGTAGACGAGAATGACCATGAATACTAGGTAAAAAAGTTGTTTGCGGATGATACTGTGCTGGCTGCAGACGCAGAAGAGAAGCTTGGCCGATTAGTGACAGAATTTGGAAGGGTGTGTGAGAAAAGGAAGTTGAGAGTTAATGTGGGTAAGAGTAAGGTGTACGAGAAGGGAAGGTGGTGCAAGGTTGAATATTATGTTGAATGGAGAGTTATTTGAGGAGGTGGATCAGTTAAAGTACTTAGGGTCTGTTGTTGCAGCAAATGGTGGAGTGGAAGCAGATATACGTCACAGAGTGAAAGAAGGGTGCAAAGTGTTGGGGGCTGTTAAGATAGTAGTGAAAAATAGAGGGTTGGGCATGTATGTAAAGAGAGTTCTATATGAGAAAGTGATTGTAGCAAAAGTGTTGTTTGGATCGGAGTTGTGGGGAATGAAAGTGACGGAGAGACAGAAATTAAATGTGTTTGAGATGAAGTGTCTAAAGAGTATAGCTGGTGTATTTCAAGTAGATAGGGTTAGGAAGGAAGTGGAGAGGGTGAGATCGGGTGTAAAAAATGAGTTAGCAGCTAGAGTATATATGAATGTGTTGAGGTGCTTCGGCCATGTTGAGAGAATATATATATATATATATATATATATATATATATATATATATATATATATATATATATATATATATATATATATATATATATATATATATATATATATATATATATGTATATATATATATATATATATATATATATATATATATATATATATATATATATATATATATATATATATATATATATATATATATATATATATATATATCGAGTGGGTCAGTTATTTATCAATGTGACACTTCTTTTTTTTGTATTAGGTTCGACTGAAGTTTGAAGAATTCCAAGAATTTTTTAACCAATATAAACTGATCATTTGTTTTAATTTTTATAATTGCAACCATATAAAACAGACATGATCTCTCTGAATAATACTTAATTTCTTTTATATTTTCTTATATCCCTCCTTAGCGATTATTTGTCACAATGTTTTGCTAATCTGAATTAACTTTTCTGAGTAGACAATTCATTTGTCTCCTATTT
>NC_090741.1:118905049-118910049 GCF_036898095.1 Palaemon carinicauda
TATATATATATATATATACATATTAATTTATATATAAATGTATAAATATTTGTCTCTGTGTGTAGAAAGATAGAAGATAGCCTACATAGGTATCTCAATGCACCAATTTAAAAAGTTAATTTGTTATTATTGCCTAAATAGTAGAATAAAAAAGATTAGGAATTTCGGGATGCCTGGCAATCCTTAGGATATGTTTGAACCGCAGCGTACCAATAGTGGAAATCCATGCTGAGAAAGCAGAAGCATTAGGAATCTTGAATGAAAACCTCTCGCTCACTCAGCATGGAGTCCCATCTGATCAAAGAAGGTGATCTGTAAAATGATCGAAGCTATTATAGATGTCCTTTTATGAAATGTGAAAAAAATAACTTTGATAGAATCATACAGAAAATTACTTATTTGGGGGACTCTATCTACAGGCGAACTGTAATATGAAATACACGTAAGTGATATCAAAATAAACACGCACACACATGCATACACACAAACAAGTACACACACATAATTATATATATATATATATATATATATATATATATATATATATATATATATATATATATATATATATATATGTATATATATATATATATATATATATATATATATATATATATGTGTGTGTATATATATATATTATATATAAGAATATATTTGTGTATATATTTATATATACATAGATGTACATATATATATATATATATATATATATATATATATATATATATATATATATATATATATATATATATATATATATATATATGTATATATATATATATATATATATATATATATATATATATATATATATATATATATATATATCCATCCATCCATATACCAAGGCACTTCCCCCAATTTTGGGGGGTAGCCGACACCAACAATGAAACAAAACAAAAAGGGGACCTCTACTCTCTATGTTCCTTCAGCCTAATCAGGGATTCAACCGAGTTCAGCTGGTACTGCTAGGGTGCCACAGCCCAACCTCCCACATTTCCACCACAGATGAAGCTTCATAATGCTGACTCCCCTACTACTGCTACCTCCGCGGTCATCTAAGGCACTGGAGGAAGCAGCAGGGCCTACTGGAACTGCGTCACAATCGCTCGCCATTCATTCCTATTTCTAGCACTTTCTCTTGCCTCTCTCACATCTATCCTCCTATCACCCAGAGCTTTCTTCACACCATCCATCCACCCAAACCTTGGCCTTCCTCTTGTACTTCTCCCATCAACTCTTGCATTCATCACCTTCTTTAGCAGACAACCATTTTCCATTCTCTCAACATGGCCAAACCACCTCAACACATTCATATCCACTCTAGCCGCTAACTCATTTCTTGCACCCGTTCTCTCCCTCACCACTTCGTTCCTAACCCTATCTACTCGAGATACACCAGCCATACTCCTTAGACACTTCATCTCAAACACATTCAATTTTTGTCTCTCCATCACTTTCATTCCCCACAACTCCGATCCATACATCACAGTTGGTACAATCACTTTCTCATATAGAACTCTCTTTACATTAATGCCCAACCCTCTATTTTTTACTACTCCCTTAACTGCCCCCAACACTTTGCAACCTTCATTCACTCTCTGACGTACATCTGCTTCCACTCCACCATTTGCTGTAACAATAGACCCCAAGTACTTGAACTGATCCACCTCCTCAAGTAACTCTCCATTCAACATGACATTCAACCTTGCACCACCTTCCCTTCTCGTACATCTCATAACCTTACTCTTACCCACATTAACTCTCAACTTCCTTCTCTCACACACCTTTCCAAATTCTGTCACTAGTCGGTCAAGCTTCTCTTCTGTGTCTGCTACCAGTACAGTATCATCCGCAAACAACAACTGATTTACCTCCCATTCATGGTCATTCTCGTCTACCAGTTTTAATCCTCGTCCAAGCACTCGAGCATTCACCTCTCTCACCACTCCATCAACATACAAGTTAAAAAACCACGGCGACATCACACATTCCTGTCTCAGCCCCACTCTCACCTGAAACCAATCACTCACTTCATTTCCTATTCTAACACATGCTTTACTACCTTTGTAGAAACTTTTCACTGCTTGCAACAACCTTCCACCAACTCCATATAACCTCATCACATTCCACATTGCTTCCCTATCAACTCTATCATTTGCTTTCTCCAGATCCATAAACGCAACATACACCTCCTTACCTTTTGCTAAATATTTCTCGCATATCTGCCTAACTGTAAAAATCTGATTCATACAACCCCTACCTCTTCTAAAACCACCCTGTACTTCCAAGATTGCATTCTCTGTTTTATCCTTAATCCTATTAATCAATACTCTACCATACACTTTTCCAACTACACTCAACAAACTAATACCTCTTGAATTACAACACTCATGCACATCTCCCTTACCCTTATATAGTGGTACAATACATGCACAAACCCAATCTACTGGTACCATTGACAACACAAAACACATATTAAACAATCTCACCAACCATTCAAGTACAGTCACACCCTCTTCCTTCAACATCTCAGTTTTCACACCATCCATACCAGATGCTTTTCCTACTCTCGTTTCATCTAGTGCTCTCCTCACTTCATCTATTGTAATCTCTCTCTCATTCTCATCTCTCATCACTGGCACCTCAACACCTGGAACAGCAATTATATCTGCCTCCCTAATATCCTCAACATTCAGCAAACTTTCAAAATATTCCGCCCACCTTTTCCTTGCCTCCTCTCCTTTTAACAACCTTCCATTTCCATCTTTCACTGTCTAAATAGATAGATTTATATAGATGTATATATATATATATATATATATATATATATATATATATATACATATATATATGTGTGTATATATATATATATATATATATATATATATATATATATATATATATATATATACATATATATGTGTGTATATATATATATATATATATATATATATATATATATATATATATATATATATATATATGTATATATATATATATATATATATATATATATATATATATGCGTGTATATACAAATATATATATATACATATATATATATATATATATATATATATATATATATATATATATATATATATATATATATCATCATCTCGTACTGCGACTATTGACGCAAAGGCTGTCAGTTAGATCTCGCCAGTCGTCTCTGTCATGAGTTTTTAATTCAATATTTCTCCATTCATCATCTCTTACTCTTCATTTTGTAGTCCTAAGCAATGTAGGCTTTGGTCTTACAATTTTTCTAGTGCCTTAAGGAACCCAGTTAAACATTTGGTGAACTAATATCTCTTGGGGAGTATGAAGAGCATTCCCAAACCGTCTCCATCTGCACCTTATCATGATCTCATCCTCATATGGCACTCGAGTAAACTCTTTTATAGTTTCATTTCTAATCCTGTTCAGCAACTTACTTAGCAATATTCTTTTGAGGGCTTCATTTTCAAATATACTATATATAATGGAAATTATTTCATTGTCATACCATGACTCATGTTCCTAGAGAAACACCGATCTCACTAGACTGAAATATAGTCTGATTTGCATGTGAGATTTTACTTAAGCTACCCATCTGATTTGCTTTTTTTAATATTTCACTTAAGTTTAATTCTAAAGACCCTGTAATGGAGATCATTGTTCCTAAATACTTAAATGATTCTACCTTATTAATCCTTTCTCCTTCCAATTATATTTCATCTTTCATTGCATACTCAAAATCTCATTCTCTCTGTCTTCATTCTAAATATCTTCAGCCCCACCTATTGTGATATTTCTTGCCTCATGGTAAGCAAACATTATAAATCCTGTGGTGTTCTGCTAAGAAGGACAGAATCATCTGCATACTCTAGGTCTGCTAAATTTCTATCAACAATTTAGTCCAATCCTTCTGCACAATCTCTGATTGTTTTACACATTACAAAGTCCATGACGAGGATAAGCAACATAAATGACATGTTCCCTTGGAGTACTTCACTGTCACTGGAAACTCAATTGATAAGACTCCATTAACATTACCTTTACACTTAATATGCATATGAACAGACTTAATAAAATTTACATATTTAAGAGGAATTTCATAATAATGCAGGACTCTCCACAAAATTTGCCGGTGCACACTATTAAAGGTTTTTTCATAGTCCACAAATATCATCAAAAGGGTATTTCTATATTCTACGCATTGTTGTATATGTCTCAAAATTAAAATAAGATCAGTGCAACTTTTACCTTTTCCAAATCCTGCTTGTTCAAACAACATCAAGAAAAAAAAAATGCTTCTTGATACTTTGCAGTGTTACAAAAGGCAACAAGTTTGTATATGCATACCAAATTCGGGTGAACCTTTTTTTGGAGTAGTGTTGATAAATGGCCTACTATGCCTTATAGGCCTGTTTGAGATCTCCACTGCCACTCTGGTTCTTAAGCACCAAGGACTAAGGTAAAACCATAGATAGGCTATAATTATTGACACCATGAAAAAAAAAATCCTTTTTTAACGCCGGCCATATCTCAGCGTAAGTTCCTTGAATATCATTAAATCACCTCTTTCTTTCTTTGTGTCTCCTCCACCTTAGAACATAATAAATTCTAATAATCAAAGAAATACGATTATGCTCCGAATTACAATCTACATCATGCCTTAAATCACATTTACAGAAAAAGTTCCCCTTATGCGATATATAGACGTAGCTTAAAATCTTTGATGGAGGTTGGTTCTGGTGCAGTATCCTCAGAAAAAAAATATATGAATCTCAGTCCCTATCGAAGAATCGGTATTTACAAATGAATAAGCAAGTGCTTTATGAGCAATTGACATTATTAAAACCATAGAAGATACTCTATTTCATATATTTGTCATTTCCTCTGATTCGAGAAATGCTGTAAAATAGCAGGAAGGTTTCAGACAAAAAAAAGGATCAACCTTTATCACAAAAAAACATATTTTAATAATTAACATTATACACTATATAAAAATT
>NC_090741.1:118915049-118930049 GCF_036898095.1 Palaemon carinicauda
AATGTCTTGGGATTAGTAACATTGTTTGGGGAATTTTATTATACGTATGCGTTTACGCAGTGGACGTCTGTATTCATATAGATATTTTGATAGAATTGCAAGGGGTTGAAGAGATAGGAAAAGAAATACAGCAGTCATGACTCCCCCTGTGAGCCCTACCCCTGGACCTAGTGGCGTAGGCCAGACTAATCCTCCTCCAATTGTGACGCTTGTAAATGCCAGGTCAGCAATCCTTCCTTTTCAGGGTCGAGTCAATGGGTTCTTGCCACAAAATGTGGAGTCATGGATTTCATCCGTCGATGCCCATTTAAATGCCAAACAAATCGTAGACCCTTTTGTACAATTACAAGAAGCTAAAAGTTTTATAGATTTTTCTAAGGGGGATGAGAGTGCGTATTTAAGAGGTGTTTCATTTCAAGAAGCAGTTACCTGGGATGATTTCAAAGTTGGGTTAGCGCGGTCTATGGGGGTAAGGAAGCCTTGGATGTAGTATTAACGTTACGAAATACACTTAATCAAGCCACTATGAATCGGCTTAATGTTATTGAGAGAGCAGCTCTCATAGCTGATAGGCTTAATGAATATCAGGACATTTTAGGTAATTCCACTTGGGTTACTAGGGATAACATCTCCATGAAAGATTTTTTACGATTAATGTATTTAACTTGCATGACACTTATGTTGCCTGAAGCTTTAGTGCGGTGTTTTGATAAGAAGTTAAAGCCTGCATGTACGGAATTGGATGTATATAAACAAATAAAGAAACACATGTCCAAGTGTCCAGATCTCGATCCCGTGTTAACTCAAGTTTTTGCAAAGAATGAAACAAAGCCACAAACAGTGAACGTAGTTAGTAATCAAGTAGCGGGAATGACTTGTTATAAACGTCAAGGTCACTAAAGCTCGGACTGCAAAACAAAATTCAGCTCGATTCATAACAGTGCAACTCATTCATACAGTCAATGTTACTCGCGTAAGACACAACAGAATCCCAGAAATACACAGTCAATTCCACAGTCAGTTCCATATGGAAATAAAAAGAAAAATCCTCATTTTAACAATAAGAAGAAACAACCAAATGTCAATGCAGTTCAGAGTCCAAAGCAAACAAACACTTCTTCGAATATCGCTGAGCCTGGGTCGTCAAACCAGACCTCGCAAGGTCAGACTAATTTTCAGAATGTGTAGAGCAAAGCAAATACCACATAGTTAACTCCAGAGGGGAAGAGAGTGATGTTGGGTCAAGGTCATTCATGTCAACATCAATAGTATTGAATAATCAATTTAATGTTTTATCAGATAATTGTGAGACATTAGATTTTCCTATGAAACACACGGCCGAATTAAGTAAAACAGTGCATGCTCCCGTAGATTTGCAACGAATTCATACAATAATAAGCCAAAATGAGTTACGACCAACCTTATATGCCGTAAATTTAGAACACAAATCCTTTACGTTATTTTTTGACTCTGGTAGTCCACGTAATATCATGGATTTGAAGACACATCATTTGTTGTTTTCGAACTTTCCGATTGAAAAATCCGGAGTTAGACTCTCGGGTATAGGAAATAATGAATTAAATGTCATAGGCATAACTCATGTTCAGTTCAAAGTCGGTAAACGCACGTTTGCCGATACATTTGTTGTTGTAAATAACATTGATATGTATCCAGCTGTAATTATAGGATACCCATCTATGGGAAATCAAAACATTATCTTAGCCCCTGCCAAGCACGGCGTGTATATCCAAGGGAAATTCTATAAGTCTTCTAATACCTTAAAATCAGTTTTGGATAAAAAGGAGACGACAAATGTAACCGTAACATACGTTGAAGAACCAATAACTTGTCTCACTAATAAAGAAATAATATACGCGACCCAGCAGAATTCTCGTTCACCCGTAATATCATCTTGCACGCAATCTATCGAACCAAACGTACCTTCGAATTTAATAGTGCAAACAAAGAAAACATTACCGGGATCTGAAATATTAATCCTTTCCGACACTTTGAAAACTAACGGATTGTCTGTCACACAAGCTATTTATACAGTAGGCTCACATCAACAATGTAATATTGAAGTCTGTAATCATTTAAATAACACTTTAGTAATTCACAAAAATCAACATATCTTGGATGTAGAAGTTTATAAACATCGTATTCTTACCGTTGCTGAGATCAATCACTCTCAATCAGTTGCGGATGAATCCCTTTTGCGGTCTATTCAAAATAAAATCAACAAAGACATTCAAGACGAAGAAATTCGGGCAGAACATTTTTGGACTTTTAACTAAATATCATGATGTTTTTTCCACTACGGATGGATCCTTAGGAAAAACAGATGTGATCGAGCATCAAATAAGGTTAAAGGACAAGCAGAAAATTATCTATGTACCCTTGTACAGGTCCCTATGAAATTCCAGAATGAAATAAATGATGAAGTAGGTAAAATGCTAGAAGAAGGAGTCATTAGGAAATCAAACAGCCGTTATAATTTTCTTTTAATAGTTGTACCGAAAAAAGATCGAACATGGCGTATCTGCGTCAACTTCCGTTGTCTAAACGAGGAGACGATCCCTGATCGATTCACAGTGCCATGTACTGACGATATTTTGTCTTTGTTAGGTCAAAATAAATATTTTACCAGTTTGGACTTACTTAAAGGCTTTCTCCAGATACCATTAGAAGAAGATAGTATCCCATACACAGCCTTCAGCACAGCCAGGGGACATTATGAGTTTTTACGGATGCCTTTTGGTTTACGTTGTGCTCCTATAACATTTACAAGAATGATTAACATAGTGTTTGGAGACTTGTTAGGGGATTTATTGCATGCCTATATGGATGATCTTGTAATCTTTTCCAACACCTTAGAAGAACATCTACGTAAGTTAGAACTAGTACTACAGAGATTAAGACAACAAAACTTAAGGGTAAAGATTAGTAAGTGTGAGTTTTTCAAAACAGAATTAATATATTTGGGTTTCATGGTGTCAAGCTAAGGTCTTAAAGTAGTCTATGATAAGGTGTCGGCTATACGTAATTTTCCCATACCTACTAATGTCAAGGGAATACAGCAATATCTGGGTTGTAGTGGATATTAAAGGCGTTTTATACGCAACTATTCAATAATAGCCGCTCCTTTAACTGATCTTACAAAGAAGGGCGTAGATTTCATATGGTCTGAGCAACATCAACAGGCGTTTAATACCTTGGAAGATGAACTGTGTAGTTCTCCTATCTTAAAATTTCCTGACTTCGGTAAGGAATTCTTCATTGCAACAGACGCCTCAGACTTAGGAGTAGGAGGGGTATTGCTTCAGCAATATGATAAACAATTTTTTCCGATAGCTTTCTATTCTCGAAAATTGAGAACTTCCGAAAGTAAGTATGCAGTAATAGACAAGGAAGGGCTAGCTATTGTTAATTCACTAGTGCATTTTAAGTTCTTAATTTACGGTTATCCCGTTAAGGTTCTTACTGACCATAAACCACTAACAGAGTTCTTTAAAGGCTTCAACCACAGCCCTAAACAAACCCGGTGGCATTTGATCATTCAAGATTTTGGCACAAGAATCGGGTATTTACCTGGGAAAGCAAATATCATTGCGGATGCATTATCACGCAACCCCGTGTCATCTTGTACGGAGCCTTTAGCTGAATTAATAGATATATCAACATCCATGCCTATTGTTAAAACGATATCTGAACAAGAAGATTTAGGCTGGAGTGCTGAATTGTTACAGACTGAGCAAAGAAAAGATCAGAAAATAGAAACAATTATAAATGCTTTGAAAGGCAATCATAAGGAAAAGGGATATATAAAGTATAAGCAGCAGAATTATATAATCAAAGATAATATTCTGTGTAGGACTGTGACAAGGAAAACCCACAATACACCACATGTAACTAACGACCAGGTAGTAGTACCAATCTCACTTATTTCCACTGTCCTGAATTGGTTCCATTCAAATCCATTACATGGACACCTGGGGTTCTCATTAATGTCACAGAAAGCCAAATCATTGTTTTATTGGCATACGATGCTTAGAGATATAAAAAGACACATAGCTAATTGTCGCACATGTCAGGAAAACAAAGGGCATGCAAAAACACCTGTTAGCCTAGAGGCTTATCCTGTGCCCAATCAACCCTTTGAAAGAATACATTTAGATTTGTTAACAGGATTTTACGAGTCAGACAGAGGAAATAAGCACCTCTTCGTAATTATAGATCCTTTAACTCGATATACAGAACTAATAGCGCTTAAAACTAAAACTGCGATTGAATGCGCTAGGAAGTTTTACGAGTGTTACATTTGTAAACATGGAATTCCACACATGATAATCTCAGACTCGGGTGGTGAATTTAATAATCACTTTCTTACCTCATTGTGTGAATTCCTCAGCATGAAGAAAATAAATACCATGATATATCACCCAGAGTCGAATGGGCTAGTGGAAAGAGCAAATAGGAAAATTTTAAATATATTAAGAGTAACACTAGGGGGATCAGACCCCAACTGGGATATTGCAATACCAGCTGCACTGAGTACTCTGAATCATTCATATCATATATCAATTAAAATGTCACCGCATGAAGCATTGTATGGTACCCCAGTTAGAACGCCTTTCCATGTATTAACGCCTACAACTAATCTATCGAATCCTTTAAAAGAATGTATAAATGCAAGTATAAGTCGATATGATATCCTTCGAAAGAATTTAGAAGAATCACAAATCATAATGAAAAGGAATCATGATAAAATAGCGAAGCCAACTAAAACATATACCGTGGGTGATAACGTGTATATTAAAATCAATGTGCGCAAAGGATTCAATTATAAACTAACACCTAAGTTTGAAGGCCCATTTAACATTTTGGAAACATTAACGGCCAATAGGTTTAGAGTTCAAAACGTATCCCAACCCACTGATGAGAGAATAGTATCATTGGCTCACATGAGAAATTAAAAAGAAAAAAGAAAAAAGAAAAGAGAGGGAAAGAAGTGAGGGAAAAATTTTTTATTTTATGTGATTAAAAGTTTTCTTCTTAATACAGGAGTAATTACATATATTTTTCTTGTTACAGGTTTCCAAGATGAATTTTTTGTTGTTGGGAGTGATATTGTTCGCTCAGACATTTTTCTCGTGTGGGATGAGCTCTAAAACTAAAAGTATAAATTTTAAATATGGCACTATAGTTGAAAGACAAGAAGACATTTTTATTACATCAAGGAACGTAGTTGTAGAAGTGAATATGCAAGCAATTTTTCTTCAAGAGAATGATGTCACTAGCTTAAGAACCACCATTTCAAGGTTTTCTGCCTCATTGGATGAGTTGCATAGAAGACATTTTCATTTGACTACAGAGAGTTTGCTTGGATCAACATTAAAAGTTGCAGAGATGCTATCTGATGACTTGACAAATAAGACTTACGAGACAGGATCTTTGGCTTATGACCTTTTGATGTGGACTGTAGGACACGAACATAAAGAAAGACGAAATCCGTTTATTTATGCTGCATTAAACATCTTTGGGTCTGTTGCAAGTTTTGGTTTAGGAATTTCCAATCGTCTTAAGATTAGTAATCAAAATAAGAAAATTGAGTTCTTGACTCATGAATATGAATTGATTATGTCAGAACTAAGGAATCAGTTAGCTTCAATCAATCAAATTATGGATTTAGTAAATGAACATTCAAATAATATCATTCAGATTATGGAAGTACCGGATTTGTTGGCAACGTTAACGTATTATGATTCAAAGATAGATCACATACATAAAAGAATTGCACATTTCATTGAGAAATCCAAGGATTATGTAGAAGCTATAACGTTAGCAACTAAAGGTGTACTGTCGCCCCATTTGCTGCCTATAAATTACTTAAAGTTAATTCTGGAGAACGGAAGGGATAAACTAGGCTATGTTCCTTTGTTAGGTGAACGTAGGTTAGAATTTTATTACAGCCTAATTACAGTAAGCGTTGATAATAACAAGATTAGGATTACAATTCCCTTTGATTCTTCTGATGCCTGGCAATCTTACAGGATATCACCATTTCCGACTTTCATGACGAATCACTCAAATCCAGTAATATCCAGTTTGACAGGACACGTATTGATTTCCCCAGACAAGGAAACATATACGGTCATCAAAGACTTAAATCAATTAACTCACTGTTCAGACGCAATGGATAGAAAAATATGTACAGCTGACTCATTTGAATTCCATAAAAACTTAATGGATTCATGCGAGTTAGGTATAGTGCTAGACGGTGCTCTCTCCCATACAAGTGAAAATTGTCTGGATAAGCTTTATCCCTTTGACAATAATGAGTTCAATTGCAGACTGAACAATGGCTCGTGGATACGATACGACAAGGACGGCTTCAATATATCATGCCCTGACGGATCCACGTCTTTCGCCCACATCTTCGTTGCAGCAGATGGTTGTATCGGGACTTCCCCTAATTCCATGGTGACTGGTCTACGGACACTCATCAGAGAACGAGCCTACTTCGCGAACTTCACGTGGACCTCTACAATGCCAGCACTACCTCTCCCGTACAACAGACAAGTAGCCAAGCGGTTGATGAAATTAACCGAAATGGACCAGGTGTCACCGACTTATAAGGAAATTCTTCACCCCATACTACTAGCAGGACTGGGTATCACGGTGATGATATTTATCGCCGTGAACATCCTTGTTTGGCGTAGGTTACGGCACAGCAGGAAGCTAAAACAGAACGTTTCGCCATGTCCAGACAAAACTCCTTATTTAATTCAGTTTAAAGCCGTTTGAAGTGGCCACCTCATTCGATAAAGGAGTAAAATGCTGAAATTAGAATTGTAGGAAAAGCTGTTAGTACGCTAGTAATATGTAAATGAGGAAATTTTTTAACTTTGTATGGTTAAAAATACATTTAAAAAAAAAAACATTTAAAAAAAAAAATATATAAATCATTTTATCTCTCGGCATCTAATAAAATATATAAGCCTGAATGTCAAAAAGAAAAGAGAAAAAAAAAATTAAATTAACAGAATCTATGGGCATCTAATAAACTATATCAGCCCTATATATAAATATACATATATATATATATATATATATATATATATATATATATATATATATATATATATATATATATATATATATATATATATATATATATATATATATATATGTACGAAACCGTGGTACGTGTACGTACCAGGAATTCGTGTTTGTGCACTAAAAAATTGAATTTTTACCAAGGTAACAAATATTTTCATTAGTTACCGTATTATGTTAATCTATGTTCTGACAAAGGTAACAATTATTCTTTAACAAGTTACCAAATCATATGTATGTCAGTATTTTTTTTTTGGTACCATATAATCATTTGCTAGCAATGTACCATATATATGATCTTTATTTATCATGCATTTTTTTTCTTGGCTTTGGTAATATCTTTTCATATGCATTATTGTTATTATTTTTTGATGTGCCTATTTGGACATCCGTCCTCGTTTGCTTATGGCTGAAGTTAAACAAAGAATAATACATATGTCCAGTCACGCCTAGTAGACATGTTTTGGCTTGTTGTTAATTTTTTTTTTGAATAAATTGAGATAGCTGGCCAAGCTAATGTAATAAATGAAATAATTTTTATTACATGTTTAAAACACATGACGTAATATGTCATTTTGGATGAAGATGCTAGCCGTGAGATTTGCTGTAGTCACGGAAATCATAAACAGGATGCACTATGCAGCCTCAGCAATGTAACATTTTTCTTAAACGTCAACACCAATGCACCAGTGTGTGAGAGTTTGTGAAGTCACCGGATGCAGGTGTCTTCCGAGATTGTATTAAAAATGCTACATCAACTAAGCATACGATATTTGTGATATCGATAATTTAATCAGTTCATATCTATACTTCACCAGAATTGGTCATCCGACCAAACCAGCTCCATCCTATGAAGGAGATGTTTAACTCTGTTGTTTTTAGACAATAAATACTTTTAAAGCTAATAAGATGTACTTCGTTATCCAGCTTTACACATCTTAAAGAACATATACTCAATGTGTGCTTATAAAAGTAGCACACTTATATATTTATATTAATACATAAATATATATATATATATATATATATATATATATATATATATATATATATATATATATATATATATATATATATATATATATATATATATATATATATATATATATATATATATATATATATATAATATATATATATATATATATATATATATATATATATATATATATATATATATATATATATATATATATATATATATATATATATATATATATGTATATATATACATATATATATATATATATATATATATATATATATATATATATATATATATATATATATATATATATATATATATTATTTATGTATATATATACATATATATATATATATATATATATATATATATATATATATATATATATATATATATATATATATATATATGTATATATATATATATATATATTTATATATATATATATATATATATATATATATATATATATATATATATATATATATTTATATATAGATATATATATATATATATATATATATATATATATATATATATATATATATATATATATATATATATATATATATATATATATATATATATATATATATGTAACAAACTATACCGGGGATTTTGGTTAATTTATCTTAATTGATAAAGTAATATTTTGAGTGTCACCTAAAGTGACTTTAATTTAATTTTCTTTTCATCGCCATCTAGTGGTTGATGTATTAGGCTAAGATTGGTACGTCACCCATGGAATGTTTTGTTTTGTTTTCCATGTTGACTGTTTGGGAGTGTTGGGCGAAGTGACGAGGGACCTTTTATTGGAGGTAAATGGAGGTGAGGAAATAGCTGCCATCTTCAAACTTGAAGATCTCACCGTGAGTTGGCTCTTCAACCGCTGGAGATTACTAGTGGGAGTGATCCAGTGTCTTCAGTGAAGGAGGCGGTGGAGGATTTGATCGCCGCCTTTGGAGGAGCAACTCAGCAGCAGTTAAATGCTATCACTTTCTCCTGTGCATGGTGAGGGTTTGCTGTAATTGTGTGTTGCCAGCGGGGAGAAGGACTCTCCACGGACCAGAACCCATCACTACTGTACCCGTTAAAGCGGAGACCTATCTTCCTTTTGGTAAGGGTAGTGATTTTGGTTTGCCTCCATTTCATCTCTGAAGGAGTAGAGGGCGGCGCCTTTAGTGATTTTTCACCGCTGTTTGTGTTGCGCTACGCGGTTAGCGTAAACAAGGTCTCGTCCATGATTGGTCTTCTGACTTTATTCGTCTCTGTGAAAGCCTACATCAGGAGTGTTTTCATTTCCGTGTTAATGTAGGTTAACTATTAATGTAATTTATGTGTATTGTGGGGATGGGAAGTTTTGCCTAGATTTGTATAAAGAGGGGTAGAGTTAAGGTTCCGAGACTTTCTTGCTCTTTTCTATCAGTCAATGTAATTGTGTAATTTGTCGGGTGAATGGTAGGTTGCGAGGTTATTCTTTCCTTTTACTGTTGTCTTGCCTTTCCGTGTCGTTGTTGATGAATGGGTCCTATATGTGTTTGTTGTACTGTGCTTGTGGTTTGATATCTTCCCATTTAAAGTGATTTTCTGTGTTATTTTGTTTGTAAATAAATATTCAATATGACTCTTGCAGTGTTTTATGATTACCCACTCCTTTAATATCACTGTTACATATTATTGCTAGCTCTGGCTGTGAAGAAAACTTAAAGAACTTGGCCCTGCCAGGGTCCGTGCGTAACATTTGGCGACCTTGCCAGGATCCTGTAAAACTAGTATTTTCAGGATCCCCAGAGGTATGTAATTGTATGTAAACAAATAGTGAAGGAGGTGGTAATTATCAGTTTCGCTAGTTATATTTCTTCGACAAAATGACTGATACAGAAGAAGTGGCTGGGTTTAATGTTTCGGAGTTTTTCCATAGTCCTGATTGGGAGGAGAAGATAGGTGATCTTAGTAAGAGCCATTTAATGATAATTGGTGAATATCTTGGGTTGCCTATTGTCGCAGGTGTGAAGAAAGGGAGTTTGTTGCTTCAGGTAATGAAGGCTATGCAAGGTAGAATAGCAGGTCCTAGTTTAGCTGAACCAGAGTCAATTAAGGATAAGATAGCTTTGCAAAAGATAGAAATGGAAAAGTTGAAGTTACAGTTAGAAATGGGTAAGACTGAAGTAGCTAATAGGGAAAGAGAGAGGCTTCATGAGAGGGAACGGGAAAAGCTTAGAATAGCGCAGGAACAGGTTAGAGTAGAACAGGAAAAGCTTAGGTTAGATCAGGAAAAAGAATTGGAAAAGCTTAGAATAGCGCAGGAACAGGTGAGAGTAGAACAGGAAAGGGCTAGATTAGAGTACGAGAGAGAACAGGAAAGGGCTAGATTAGAGTACGAGAGAGAACAGGAGAAGGTTAGGTTAGATCAGGAAAGAGAATTGGAAATTAGGAGAATGGAACATGAATTACAGGTACTTCGGCTGAAGCGACCAGAAGCGGAAGATAGGTTTAATATTGGCAGCGCAATTAAGCTGGTACCAATATTTAATGAATCCGATGTCGCAGAATTTTTCTCTGCATTCGAAAAATTAGCGAGAAAACTGAGTTGGCCGGAATCAATGTGGACTACCTTAGTTCAATGCAGATTGATCGGTGAGGCACAGAAGGTTTATGCAGCGCTAAGTGAAGAGACGAGTGCAGAGTACGAACAGGTCAAAGAGATAATATTGAAGGCTTATGAACTGGTACCGGAGGCGTACCGTCAACGCTTTCGCAACTTGCGTAAACTGTATAACTGCACATTTGTTGAATTTGCTAGAGAGAAAGTAAGTGCGTTTTTAGATTGGTTAAAAGCGAAGGGTATTAATGATTTTGAAAGTTTAAAGGAACTAATATTAATTGAGGAATTTAAAAATCATATTGGGATGGAACTTAAAGTACATTTAGAAGACTTGAAATTGGAAACTATAGAAGCAGTAGCGGTTGCTGCGGACGAATATACTTTATCGCATAAGTCAGTTAATCGTTTTTCATCGAGACTCGATAAATGGGATAAAGGTAAGAAGGGCGAGAAAGCAGCGGTAACGTCTGGTAAGTCGGATGGAGGGAGTTCTCCAAAGAAGGCAAAGTCATCACCAAGTAGGGGTGGAAGTGAAATCATTTGTTTTTTCTGCAGGAAAAAGGGCCATGTTAAGGCTGATTGTACTGCCTGGAAAGGGCAGGGTAAGTCAAAGCCGGTAGGCTTGATTGGTAAGGTTGCTGGGAGCAGGTCCCAGGTAAGTAGTTGCTTCAGTAAGTATGTCGCAGAAGGCGAGGTTTTCGCTAAAGACCGGTCAGGGTCTGGAAGGCGGGTGAGAATACTACGGGACACTGGCGCGGCCCAGTCGGTAATCTTACGGTCCTCATTGCCCTGGGACTTCAGAGAGGAGGAGCCAGAGTATGTAGTATTAGGTGGATTTCCTAATACGGTAGTAGCGTGTCCTCTGGGTGAGTTTTGGGTAGACTCAAGGTGGATTAATGGACCTATGAAGTTGGCAATGGTGGATGTATTACCCATAAGCAATGTTGATATTGTGTTGGCTAACGATATAGAGGCAGGTACGGTATGTGATTGCCCGGTTGTGCAATGCAGGTATGCTGACCCCGTTAGTGAAGTTGAACCGGTAATGGTTGTGACTCGCTCGGCAGCGCATTCATCTGGGATAGAGGATGAAGGGTTAGGCTTGGATAGTCTAGAGGAGCTGTCAGAGGGAGGGGTTTCTGGGTTAAGTGCTTCTGCAAGTCCTAGTCTGGTCTCTGAGTGGGATAGCTCAGTAGGGTGGGATAGGGAATCACTTAGGTTAGCTCAGAAGGAGGAGTTTGGAGAATTAGGAGTGGAGGTAGACTCTGATTTGAGTAGACCTCGGTATCTGTGGGAAGACGGCATCCTACTGAGGGTGAGTAGGTCAACTGTGGTTCCATCTGATGATTGGGAGGTAAGGAAACAGGTGGTAGTGCCCCATAAATATAGGGACAAGATTTTATGGTTGGGACACGAGGATGTGTTCGCAGGTCATTTTGGAATTGGAAAGACTTTTAGGAAACTTTCTGAACACTTTTATTGGCCAAAGATGAGATCTGAGGTAAAAAGGTTTGTTAATTCTTGCAAAACTTGTCAACTGGTTGGTAAACCCAATCAGAAAATCCCTAAGGCACCTTTAAAACCAATTCCAGCAGTAGGGGAACCTTTTCAGGAAATTTTGATTGACATTGTAGGCCCATTGCCTAAAACTAGCAGTGGTAATCAATACATACTAACTATAATGGATCGAATGTCTAGGTACCCGGAAGCAGTGCCCTTGAGGAGTTTTAAGAGTAAGCAGGTCATCAATGCATTAACAAACTTCTTTTCCTGGTTTGGTTTGCCCAAGACGATTCAATCTGATTGCGGGACTAATTTTACAAGCAAAGATTTTTGTAAAAGTTTACAGGAGTTGAAGGTTCAACATATCAGGTCATCGCCTTACCATCTAGAAAGCCAGGGACAGATTGAGCGATTCCATCAGACGCTGAAATCCATGTTAAAAAAATATTGTGGGGATAATCCGGGAGGATGGGATAAAGTTCTCCCGTATTTACTTTTTGCTTTTAGGTCTGTACCAAGTGATGTAATGGGTTTCACCCCCTTTGAATTAGTTTTTGGTCACAAGGTAAGGGGTCCTTTGGATGTGATAAGAGAGAGTTGGGAGGGGAGTCACCCTAACGTAAGCTTGATAGAGTTCTTGAGAGAGTCCAGGAGTAAGTTAACTAAGGCATGGGAATTTGCTAAGAATAATCTAGTAATTGGTCAGGGGAAGATGAAGGAAAAGTACGACATAAAGACCAGAGTTAGGGAATTTCAGGTTGGGGATAAGGTACTTGCTCTGCTGCTAATTCCAGGAAATCCCTTAACGGCAAAGTTTTCAGGTCCATGGAAGGTTGCAAAGGTAGTTAGTAGTCTTAACTACCTGATAGAAACACCAGACAGGCGACGTAAGTATCAACTATGCCATGCAAATATGTTGAAGCCTTTTGTTGAGCGTGTGAGTAAGGAACCAATCTTATTACTCAATAGGGTTGAGCCCAATGTTTTAGGTCCCAGCATTGATATGCCATGGCCCAGAAATAATCAGGAAATGCTAAGTAATTTGTCTGGGAATTTGCTACACTTAGAAAGGGATCAGAGGGAGTCTGTGGTAAATTTATGTGAATCTTTTCCAGAATTATTTCAGGATTCTCCAGGGCTTACCAATGTATTGAGTCACGATGTGGAAGTGGGAAATGCTAAGCCCATCAAGCAAGCCCCCTATAGGACCAATCCAGTAAAAAGAGAGATTATTGACAAGGAAGTAGAGTATATGTTGGAGCACAATTTAATTGAAGACAGTAATAGTCCATGGTCTTCTCCTGTAGTCTTAGTGAAGAAGGAGGGAGGTGAGTACCGGATGTGCTTTGATTACAGGAGAATTAATGCAGTCACCGAGGCTGACAGCTTTCCTCTTCCTCGAGTAGAGGACTGTATTAATGAAATAGGGAATGCTCAGTATATTAGTAAATTTGACTTGTTAAAAGGATACTGGCAAGTTCCATTGACTAAGCGGGCTAGGGAGGTATCCGCATTTGTAACTCATGAAGGGTTGTATGCCTGTAATGTTATGCCTTTTGGCATGAGAAACGCCTCTGCTACATTCCAGCGTTTAATGAATAAGATTGTGGGTAGACTGGAAGGAGTAGTGGTCTATATTGATGATATCATCGTGTATAGCCATGATTGGGCTACACACTTAAAGAGGATGGAGAAACTGTTTGTTAAGCTCAAGCAAGCAGGGTTGGTGATTAATTTGGCAAAGTGTGACATAGCAAAGGCGAAGGTAGTCTACTTGGGACATGAAGTAGGTCAGGGTAAAGTACTACCAAAGTCTGCAAATGTAGAGGCAATTGTAAATTTTCAGGTGCCGGATAACAAGAAAGCCATTCGCAGGTTTCTGGGAATGATAGGCTACTATAGAAAATTTATAATTAATTTTTCCCAAATAGCTAATCCTTTAACTAATTTATTGCAGAAAGGAGTGGAATTCCAGTGGTCGAGCGCATGTCAAGAGTCGTTTGATAAGTTAAAATCCACCTTATTAACTAATCCAATTTTGAAAGCCCCT
This sequence comes from Palaemon carinicauda, assembly GCF_036898095.1. Taxonomy (NCBI): domain Eukaryota; kingdom Metazoa; phylum Arthropoda; class Malacostraca; order Decapoda; family Palaemonidae; genus Palaemon; species Palaemon carinicauda. Next base: position 118,929,309 of record NC_090741.1, read on the forward strand.
AATTTTCAAGTACCATTCAAGTTGGCAATAGATGCCAGTGATGTGGGTGTTGGAGCTGTCTTGTCGCAGGTGGAGGACCAGGTAGAACATCCAGTGGCTTTCTTCTCAAAGAAATTAACTAAACCACAACAGAATTATTCCACCATAGAGAAGGAAACCTTGAGCCTGATTCTCGCTCTTGAACATTTTGAGGTTTATCTTTCCAGCTGCAGGACACCGATTGAAGTCTGGACCGATCATAATCCTTTAACTTTTTTTGAAAAAGTTTAAGAGTCACAATCAGAGATTGTGTAGGTGGAGCTTATTGTTGCAGGAATGGAGTCTGGATATTAAGCACATCTCTGGGAAAGAGAACGTTGTTTCAGATGCCTTATCCCGCTGATTTCTTGTGATAATGAAATTTTTCACATTTCAGGAGATTGTTTTTTTTTTTTTTTTTTTTTTGTTATTGTTAGGATGACACTAGTTGAAGTATTAAAAATATTAGTGTTCAGATTATATTTTGAAGGGTAAATTAACCAGCTAGTTTTGATAAACTAAATAGGGGTTGCTTTGACTTGAGACTTTATCTATCAATTTTTATTCCATAAAAATTTTTATTTAAGGGGGAAAATGTAACAAACTATACCGGGGATTTTGGTTAATCTATCTTAATTGATGAAGTAATATTTTGAGTGTCACCGAAAGTCACTTTAATTTAATTTTCTTTTCATCGCCATCTAGTGGTTGATGTATTAGGCT
>NC_090741.1:118935049-118942549 GCF_036898095.1 Palaemon carinicauda
ACCTATTAAGACGTTTTGCCAGAAGAGGTTCAAAAACTTTAGATAACATGGGAGTTATGGAAACTGGGCGGTAATCAGTGGGACTTGAGCTACCACGACCACATTTACATAGAGGAGTAACATTACCAATTCTTCTACAAGTGCTAAAAGCTCCTCTTCTTCCTAACTTGCGCAAAATAACAGATAACTTAAGAGCTAAGAAATCTGCTGTCTTTATAAAAAAACAAAGGAAAAATACCATTTGGGTCTACACCTCTATAAGCATCAAGGTCCATCAACAGAGCTTTAATCCCACGAAATAGAAAAGCTAAACTAGTTAGTTTAGCCTCAGGAAAACAAGAATGAGGAAGTTCAAGTTTTTCAATACTCTGTTTACTGTCAAAAACATCAGCCAAAAGGGTTACCTTTTCCTATGTTTGTTTGTTCTTATCCTCTAAACATATTTTTTGATATCTCCTTTCTTTATTCATGATCTTAAAACAAAGAATTATGAACCCTATGTACATTTTTTAATGATCAGGTTTTATTAAAAATTTTATTTGTTCCTCCTCTCCTCGAACAAAGCTCAGGATTTTTTTCTTTATATTTACAGAAATCTCAAAGATTGGAAGTGATTGGTGCAAATCTGGTGGTTAGAAAAAATAGTATAGAAATGGTTTCATAGTACTAAAATTCACTTTTTCTTGAAGGTATATTACTAGTATATAGACACAAACTATATAAATAATAGTTTAGATATCAGCTAGATAAGCATAGGAGGAAAAAAATTAAAAAATGCAGGGTGGACGGAATGACTTGAAAAAGAAATAGAAATTTTTGTTCCTCAATGCAGTGATTAATGAAAGTTGTTATTTTTGTGATTGATCCAAATTTTAACCGCTTAAATAATAAAGTTACCAGAATAAAATCTTGTTAAGTCAAATGCGGTCAAACATTTACAGAAAATTCCATGTTTCCCAAAAATATTCTTCGTTAGTCAGTCCATCGTCTTCTCTACCTCCCCATCTTCTTTTGCAATCTCTAGGCACCAATTCTTTTATTCATAATGACCATCTGTTATCTATCATGCTTACTATATATAGTTCCCACAACAATTTATTTTACTTACCCCTATATGTTATGAAAATATTATCTACTTTATTATGCTTTCGCATGCTTGTTACTCTTTTTTCTGTCTCTCAATGTCAATCCCATTATTATTATTTCCATAGTTGTTTGAGTTGCAACTTGCCTATATAGGTTCTAGTGCTTTAGTAAGGGTCCGAGTTTGTGAAACAAATCAAAGTAGAGTATACAAAAAAAAAAAGCAGAACAATTTAACAGATCCTACTTGATGGTCTGATAGACATCCATTTTATGTTATAAGGATTTGGCGTAACTATATATCATTGCTAACATATAGCCTAAACCATAGTATGTTATAAATCTAAAAGAATAGGATTAGACTCCAGAGCTTAGTACACATTATATTATTGTTATTATTCCGGAAAGCCTGCAAATAATTGATGTGGCTGGTTACGTCCCTTTGTGAAGTGAAGGCAAAATATTAGAAATGTAGAAATAACTTTATTTATAATATCAAAGCTAAATCACCACCTTGCATAGCTATCAGTTTTTCTTCAAAGTTAAGGAAACCTCCCACTCACACAAAAGACTAAACCTATGTAGCCTTGACAATAATTGAAGCTGACTTGTAATAATCCATTATAAATTTCTAAACCCTGACCATAACTAATATAAGCTTTATACACAAAGTCACATGAGCGGAAATAAGCTATGGCTTTATATTGGTATCCACAATGCATGTATTATTAGACTGAAGCTCTTTAACTTTTTCAGGGTCGAGACGTTCTCCTTCCAGTTTCATTTTATCCACACACCATTAGTCTCACGGAAGTCACGGTCAGCACAGGGATTTTTTTCTACTCATATTAATGATAGGATTGAATGGAAATTCCTAGAGGACTTCTATATTAATGATCTTTTATCTACTTTAATAAGCATACTATATACTTTGTCAACAAACTCCTTTTTAACAATCAAATACAGGTAACATTCTGATGATATGAGTATCTTTTTGTAAACTTCCTAACACGGAAAATTAATGGGTGTACGTCTCTAACAAATGCGTGGCTTATAAAACGTTTTATTTTTTTTTATCGTGATTACAAATAACTACCCAAATTAATAAACGAAAAGTAAAAAAAAAATAAGAAAAATTTTACGCTCTACATAAAAGAAAGAGAAATTTCAGTACCATACCCATATTATTAGGAAATATGAAATATATACTGATTTATCCGTATGTTGAAACTATACTTTAATCGGATTTAAGTTAGATTTAGAAAGAAAAGTTATACAAATAAAGAAAATTTTGTAAAAGGAATAGGTGTCTGGCTTAACAGAAAATAATGAGATGCAGAAAGTATGGCATGAGTACAGCATACCTTTAAGAATTTAATTCATGATATACAGATCATTCTATATATTATAGGGCCTAATATGGTAAATGTAAATAGTTTGATAACTCAAATCACCATACCATTGCGACCTCCTTCTCAAAAAAAAAAAAAAAAGAAAAAAAAATAAATAAATAAATAAACTTAGATATATATTTGTTGCTGTGGCAAAAAGCTGAGATATTTACCACATTAAAAGAAACACAACCGACACTATTTCTTTTTTCTTTAAATTGTAGTCCAATGCATCCTCAGAAAAATAGAATAGATTTTGACATAATAAGAAATATAGAAAAGTTGGCGAAGCTCTAACTACCACAGGACAGTGGTATAACCATATTGGCCCAAGCATCTACAGTATATCCAAAGGAAAGACAAATCCAATAGTATTAGAAATACCTTACTTTGGTAAAGACAGTGAAAAACCAATCTTCTTTGGTAAATCATTGACGGAATTGGTTTTCATATGGGAAAAATATTTTATTACTTTACGAATTCTGGCTCACAAGCATGTCACAGTAACCATATGACATTCAGAAGGCATACAATACTTCTTGGAGGTATTCAGTATTAATTTCCTCACATCATAAATGACCTTCAATTTAAAATTCGCTAAGTAAGAGAACATTTCAAACTCTTATAGATTTGATGCATTCTGAATTTTCAACATAGACTGTTACTTAGGCTGTGCTTTAAATGGCTTTTCTTTTTGTATAGACAATTATTAAGCTAATAGTTAATTAACACAAGGTGTACAAGGTAGACTTTAGGTGTATTACTTTGCAATATACGATATTTAAAATAACTTTTGTCTCTCATGGAGAATCAATACTGATGCCACTCAAAAAAATTTGATATTATTTGACTTCATCTGTTAGATTTAGAATTTCTTCGGAAAAGTAAACTCAGACAATAATATGGGTGTACGAAGATCCAATACTCTTGTAATATATATAGAATCAGGTTTATTCATTATGGCATATGGTATCCCAATATATGGATTAATATCTCAAAGTACTTTGAATTCTTTAAATTCAATGCTTACTCGAGACCTGAGAACTTGAAGTGGACCTTTATATCTTTCATAAATTTTTCAGTTTTTATGTGCAATTTGTGAACCTCCGTTGCCCTTGCGTAAAGATTTTATAAAAATTTTAATTTTGTGAATATCCTGTCCTAAAAGCCTAAGAAACGTATTTATGAGCAATCATGAACGTCCATAGGGCAAATAAACTTTTATTTTGTAATGACACCACAATGCCCCTTATAGTTGACGAGCACATGACCTAAAAAAAAATAGTAGTGTTCACTCCATGCTATGAACAGTTCTAGGACAATTGGCAGGCGGATTATTGAAAAGCTGATAACATCCAGACAATGGCCAGTACCAGTGTCATGTGGATAATAGACAGTCGGACAACCTCAAGGCGGACAATTTCCATGCTTCATGAATTATTACTTTCTTTGATTTAAGTAGTTTAAATAACTGGTCTTGAACAGAATTCATGATTAAAAATCTTAGTTGAGTCGGGGTAAGTATTATAATAAAAAAAAATATATTTTTTAGCTAATAGTATGTTAGGTGTTTTAGGCAAAATGATTGTTTGGGAGCCTAGTCAGTACTTTAGTATTTCACTGTTTCCATGAATTGTATTTTTGCTTATTTTTCATAGCTCTTAGTAATGGATAGTACCATTAAAAGTGAGTGTGCAAAGATATCATAGTTGATGATCTGTAGCACTATAACAACAAATGCAGCCGTTTCTAGCCCACAGCAAAACAAATGTCTCAGACATGTCCTTATTCATTGGTAATCGTGAGGAGTCTTTTGTTTGATCTCTTTCAGCAAACTAACTTACCCTGTGTGCCTCTGACTATTATTGCTTTGGTGATCATGACAATACACAGACCCTCTCACCACGTTAATGATAAAATAGTGACACATGTGTACTTTACTGGGAGTGTGGTGTGCAGAGGAAACCTAACTCGTGTAAAGCATGTGTATACACGAAATCAAAAGCCGAAATCTACGAATTGATAAAACTATTAACGAACGTAATCATGAAGCACCTAAAATTATAATAGATGCCAAGATTGCTGTTGAAAAGGTAAAACATGTTGCCTCTAATGATTCAGTAGAAAATGAAATTAATATAATATAGGAGTCTGTATCAGTCATGAAGAAAGCAGCAATGTAATATAATCATGTTTTATATTGTGGAAATAAAAAATTCCCGTTATTGCACAAGAATCAACAATGCCATGAAAGCAGCACAACAATACGAAACATTTATAATAGCGAACTGAACATGATTTTTTTTTTCAACGATGAATGCTAAAAAGGTGTTTTGTCAGTATTTCATTAGCTTAAAGTTCATACATTCTTTACACATATACGGAGTACATTATTCACTTCTGTCATTGCAACACGAAATTCTCATAAAGTTAATTTCTATAATCTACGAGTGGAATGGCTGAAGCTTCATTCTAGGTCATATATCATGTAATAATAATTGTGTATTTTATTTCTTGACTTTGAAAATTGTCTTTTTTTATAAAGTATCTCGGTAGTATTGTGCGACGAGGTAAATCAGAGGAAACAATGGATCAAGGTGCCGTAAGGTGAACCGGTCACGCGAAATAAATTCAGGAATATTTGCTAGTGAAAAAATTGTATAGTTTACGAATCTTAAGTTGTTGAAGAATACCTAAAGAATTCCCCGAAGAGGCTATTAATGAGGTTTAATGATAAAAGTCCATGGGTATATAGGAAAGTAGAGTCTATGCAAACTGAAGGTGAATATCTCTATGTGTGTGGTGTTCCTCCGGGAGTAAGAATAATGTGCTTTTGAAATATAATTTGACACATTTTTGTAGTACATTTAATTTGAATTTTTTTCAATTCCAAACGAAAAAAAAGAAACATATCTTCTTTAAAACTAATCTAATCTTTGAATCTTATGAGTAAAGAAAGATTGCCGAAAATTCGATTTTTAAAGTACATAAAAAAGGAGAAAGAAATATAAAGTTAACACTATTTATCTTGAAACTATCCGAAATTATGAAAAGGTCAGGGTACTTTTACAAGCTGATGATCAATTACTTTACTACCTAATTGAAGAGATTTTATTTACATATTTCCAGGCTTTATGGACGGTAATCAGATCAGCATAAATACTACGAAAAACAATGCAAATTAATTCTCCCTTAAGTTGTTATTACTGTTTTTGCTGCAATACTGACATTCATATATCCAATTATTTTTTCGCAAGGTGTGATTTATAGTCATTTAAATAGTTCTTCTGGTAAGTTATTGTCTTAAGAATTAAAAACTATTATGACTATTCTTGTCTGCTTTTGCGTTCAATCCATCCTATACAATAATCTGAAACATTTATTCGTTTGGTCGAAAATCGAAAGAGAAAATAACCTCTCCTAATTATATATTATTGATAATTATTCATTTAAGATGGCCGAACAAAAACATGGTTACCATTATTTCTTCTGAACAGTGAAAGCAAATAAGTGTGAATATTAACATGCAACCAATATTACGAAAGACAAATTGACACTGGGGAAGTGACATTGTAAGATAAAGACGTATACTAAAGACCCAGTCTTACATGACTGATGACGCTAAAACTTGAAACATAGGAAATAATGAATAGAGAAGTATTGATTCAAAATATGAAAATATAGACAACCGGCGAAATGTAACCCTTTGTGTCAATAGGCGTAGGAAGAGAAGATGATTATGATTCTAAAGTTTGGGGGTTTTTATTCAAGATACGTATGTAATCGAAATCTGAACACCGACTGAATCATATCCAGTTTTGATAGTAATGAACAATTTCATATTAGTCATACCAGTCTTTCATAACGCTAAATCAATAGGAGTGTAATTGTCAAAAATTAGTTGTTGTTGTTTCGGAAAACAATCATAGGTAAATACTCAAAAATTATATCTAACTGTTGTGCTGTTCACTGAGGCTGTAAGTGACATCACTATTGGTGCAGTACTAAAGCTGGTGTTCTTTGCCTAACCATGCCTGTGGCCTTCTTCACCAGAAAACTATCCAAGGTAGATTCTGATTACTCTACCTTCGACAGCGAATTGCTGCCTGTGCATCTGGCTGTCTGTCACATTCACCAGTTATTAGAGGGTAAGACCCTTTGTGCAATCCATATGTCCCTGGCCCATGCCTTTATTTGACAGTCTAACACCTGGTCCATTAGTCAACGCCAACACCTCTCTTAGGTGGCTGAATACGAAGGCAACCTTCAACACCTCCCTGGGAAAATGAACCATGTTGCAGATGGCCTCTCATGAAAAAGATTATCTGCCATTCACCTCGGATTGGATTACAATACCTTACCAGAAACACACACACCAAAAAAATATCCAGAGTACCAAGCTTGTAGGACAGTCTGCACATCCCTCTGTTGGGAAGACGTCTCCCCCGATGACTACAACATTTGAAGACAGTAGTTTGTTTTCTCCCGTGGCCTCCCACATCCTTTCACTGATCTACTGCATAGCTACTGAAGATGAAGTTCATTTAGCCCAGCATTATTAAGGATGCTAAGGATTGAGTTTGTATCTGTATTTCATGCCAAGCTTCAAAAGTACATCGACACACGGATTTAGTAATGCAAACTTTTCCTCAATGTCATTGTCGTTTCCCTATATTCACGTAAACGTAGTAGGTCCCCTACTAACTTCATGGAGACATTATCACCTGTTTACCGTCAATGATCACTCTACTCGTGAGCCTTAAACCATCTACACACAAACTGCCATTTCTTCCTTAAGTACATTTACCTTACTCTCAGTGTGGCTATCAAGAATTACTTTCCCTAAGTTTATTACTTCTGTCAGGCGAACTACTTTCACCCCTTCACTGTGAATATCATTAGAGAATCTCCAGGGCATCACCCTACATCAAGCAATCACCTAACATTTTCCAGCCAATAGAATGGTTGAAGGTTTTCATAATACCCTGAAAGTAGCCTTGATGTCTGGCTGCAATGAATCCAATTA
>NC_090741.1:118947549-118955049 GCF_036898095.1 Palaemon carinicauda
GTTTATACGCTGTCTGTATATCTATATGTAATATGCATTCTTTGCGATTTTAATTTATTTTTCCAGAAAAATATCATATCTTTTTAAGTATTGCTGGGTTTCTTACACATCCATAGACAATAAAAATAACCTGTTATCAAAAAAAAAAAAAATCGCAGCGTTTTTATCAATATTTGATTTTCCTCCTATATCATAGAATAATAGTTTCAAGAAAATATAACCATTCAGTTTACAACAATTCCTGAGAACAGAGTCGAATCATTTTACAATATCATTCTGTGACCAACAAAAGTAAAAGATATGTATCTGAGACTCGGTTTCCCCACATTTGTCACATTATGGATCTTCTTTGAATTTCAACATATGGAGCCTCTGTCTTGTTGCTAGTGACTCATGGATATACATAAATACTAATTCTCTATCCTGTACTTTGATGAATTTACGTTTCGTCAAATATTTTTCCATTTATGAGTGAGATAATTATTTTCCTCTACTGCAGTTTCCTTCATCCAAATCATTGAATACATTTCTTTATTATTTTTGTTTGGGAACTACTGTCATGATTTGCTTTCTAATATAGTTTACTGGTACAAAATAATATTCAGGGGTAATATATGCTATTCCTGATAAGTTTTCCAACTTTATCATACCATTCACTCTTACAGAAAAATAATACCTGTTTAACTCCATTCCATTAATTATATTTCTTAAGCAAGTGACACCGAATATTGATATTGCCTTTTCCTCAACACTTATTATCCCAACCCTCCGTCTAACTTTGACAAATGTAGTGTGCTACCCTTTATATATCGATACATACCACTCCATATATGCTTAAAAATAATTGCATTCACCCTTTGAGCTTGTTTGCTACTCAACGGATGTCTGTGAGCTACCTATGTATCTTAACCAATACCAATGAGTTATTTATTAAGGTTTTCCTGGTAAAGTGTTAAATACCTTTCACACAACTTAGTAACTTATTTTATATATATATATATATATATATATATATATATATATATATATATATATATATATATATATATATATATATATACATATATATAAGATATATATATATACATATATATAAATATATATATATATATATATATATATATATATATATATATATTTTTTTTTTTTTTTTTTCTTTTATTTTGTCTGTGCTTGACCAATTTGATTCGCAAGTGTCTCCATACGAGTTGCTGAAGTAAATTTCCAGAATTTTTACACAACCAGCAAACTTTAAGACAATTTAGCTGCCAGTATCCTTTTCCTGATCATTCACCATTATCTATGATGACAAATTTTTCTTGATATATTAATAGGCAGTCGCAGCTTCATTTTTTTTTCTAATTTCTATTAACATATCGTTGTCTGCAGGAATTACTGTTGTATTATCACCAAATCCTTGTACTTGAGTTTTTAAATTGTTTGGCAGCGCAGATGGAATAATTTTAGTGTTGGTTTTTAATGCTAAGTGGAAAGGCCCTTGGAAAATTACATATAACAACATTCATGTGGTACAACCCTGTCTAACCGATTTTCTTTCATTAAAGGTACCTATAAATAGTCCATTGACATAAATCATACTCTGACAATCCTTTTGCAATATTTTGAGCCATGAAATAAACTTCTCTGAAAATCCAAAGTTTTCCATAACTCTCAAAAGCAAGGACAAGTTCGCCGTATCAAAAGCTTTGGACTAACCCATGTTGAACAACGCTGCTTTCCAGATATTCTCTCTCACACAAGTTATTATATCTTATTATATTACTGCAGTGAATTATAGATCTGCTTGGAAAGCCGCAATGTTATTCTGGTGATATATTTTTTTGTAGTACAAATTTCATACTATTTTTAATTGATTTTACTGAGATTTTATAATCAACATTTAATTAAGTGATATGTGCCCTGTTTTTAACTAATTCCAAAATTCCATCACAAATTAAATTTTATGAATCCCATTAATTTCTATCTTTTAGCACACATTTTATTGCCTCTGAAAAATCATTTTTTTTTATCATATCCCAAACTATTTCATAAAACTCACAGTTAACCCATCACTTCCATGTGATTTTCCTTTATTAATTTACTCGATGATTTCAATAATTCCTTTATTAAAATTTCCTCCCCTAAAACCTCATTGTCTTCATCATCTATCTTTCGATTGGATTTCTCAAGCAAATATGATTATTCTGCATAACCTACCTCAGCTAATTCATACATCACTTTGAAATGATCTATAAGAAACACAAAAACAACATGTTTATCAGATAGCATATTTTCACTTATATCTTTTAAGTTTTATAACAGTTACGCAGATTCTCTTTCTTAAGCAAGTGCAAAGACAATTATTCCCTTTTTTTTTAAATTTTGCTCCAACTCTAACTCCTTAACAAAGTTCATTTTGAAGACCATTTATTCAACTTTTCAGGGCATTAACTTCTCCATTTATCATTTACAGCATTGCATAACTCATATAATATTCTAATCGATATTGCTATCAATTAATTAAATATATTTTAATTTGATACCCTATTTGCAGCTTTGATAAAGAACCTTTTATATCCCCCTCTTTTTTATTTTCTTTGCAAATTCCCACCATTCAGGTACATTTTTTGAAACTTTCTTTTTTAACTTTTAAAGGACTCCAATACCTTTAAAAAAAATTCTCATTCCTTCTGTTTCCAGTAAAGATGCATTCAGTTTCTATAATCCTTTCCGCTTTGCACATCTATTCCTAATTGTGCTAGGAACATACAACGATCAGAAAAGGCCACAGGTACTGTTTCGGTACTTTTCACATTATGGGGTAGCTCTTTAGTACAGAAGCGATCTATCTAGGAACCACAACCTCTTCCTAAGTAAGTATATTGTGGAATACCTTTAGACGTGTGGGCTACATCTTTCAATCCAACATCTTCTATGAAGGCCTGCAAGGATTTTGACACTACATTATTTTTCCCCGCACTAACATATCTGTCAGTGACACAATTCAAATCCCAACCAAAAACTACATTTTCAACGTTCTTACAAAAATATGAAATTTTATTTCTAAAGAATCCTCTCTTCCTTTCTTTTTATTTTTACCTGAATAACCATAATTAATCAATATTGGTATATCATGATTTAAACAAGATATTTTAGCTCCTATTATCTCTCCCTCCGTATCCATTTCTTTGTTAATAACAGACAAAGACTTAAACTTATTTACACAAACTGCTGTCAATCCTTTAAGAATATTACTAGGATTTAACAAAACATCAAAATAATTTGTAAAAAAAACTCAAAGCCTTTACATCGTTCACATTATGTTCTTGCAGTAACCAAACATCTATATCATAATAATGAGACAAGGATAACATCTTCATTTTTTTACCTACGCCATTTAATCCATTCATATTTAAACAAGCAATTGAGAGTTTGAAGGCGTGAAATTGGGAGAATTATAAAGTTTTCCTTTTCTGGTCTTACAATTTTTTCAAATATTCCTCATTAATTTTCCACATTAATTAATATTGATTACGACTAAAATGGCTGTTTCAATAGTTTCATTTATGTAGGAAAATTTTAAATTGTGGATATAAACCTTCTGCAATATAAACTAGTGGTGAGTAATTGTCATCGTCAAAGTAATAACTAAAAGGACAATTAATTTTCTTAATATAAATAATTCATAACTCTTTCTAAACGATGAACTCATATACTAATTCCTTCGTTTCCAAATACAAATGAGAAGATTTGTGTGTCCCCATTTTATTTTTTCAGATTCTCATTTTAACGTTTTTTTTCCATTCTAATTTTCCCTTTTCTGTTTTCCCGCGCACTTCCCATATTCCCACCAGACTCCATTGATCTATCTTCAACAAAATGTGCCTCAGTTTGACCTTCTCCTCCTTGGTCTCCTTCTTGATCAATTTCACATCCTAACTCAATGTCTAGTTTTCTGTCGTCTTCAGTTACGTCAGCAATTGCTGTAATAGTATTTTCTCATCAATTGTAGTTTCATGCTGTATAGCCACCATTTCAGGCACTCCCCAACTTGGTTTACTGTTTATCTTCTCATCGGTAAATATCACCAGCTCATCCTTCTTTGAATCCTTTTCTTCACAATTTTGGATCTCTTCACTATCCTCAAGATCAATGTCCTTTCTATGTGCTGGAATAAGTTGTTCGCTCTTTTCATTTTCCAATGCTGTACTCTTGCTATCCTGAACATCATTACTATTTAGTGTATCCTTACTTATTGATTCTTGCCTTTCCTTTTCTCTGGTCTGTTCGGTCCATTGTGTTTTGTTACCTTATGGTTTCGGTAAACTAGGAATTTGGGCAGTAATCAGGTGAAATTGAGCTATCATAAACTCATTTAAATAATGGAGTAACATTATCCGTTCTCTAACATGTGTGTAAAATAACCGATAGCTTTGAAGCTAAGAAATCAGCTGTTTTTGTAGAAACTAAGGAAAAATCCTATTTGGGTATACAAATCCAAAAGTATCAAGGTATCGTATGAGAGCTTTAATTTACCGAACTCGAGAATCTAATCAAGTTGGTTTAGCCTCAGGAAAATAGAAATGAGGAAGATCAATTCTTTCATTACTAATGAGGCATCAGCCAAAAGTCTAGTATTGCCTTTTGTACAGTGAGTGACAGATCCATCTGATTTAAATAAATGATGAACTGTTATTTTTACACCAAAGAGTAGAGATTTAAGGGTAGTCCACCATTTTTGTTTCTGGATTTTACAAGAAAGGGTTTCTTTTATGGTTAAGTTGTATTCCATTTCAGTTGAAACACAAGCTATCTGAACAAAAGCTGTGAGTTGAGTATAGTTATTGCAAGTCAGATATGATTAGTTACCCTTCAAAAGGTAATAGAAATCCTGCTACTCTAAATAAGCACGTCTACTATCATCATTGAACCAGGTTTTGTCATTCACTCGGTACCTTATTGCATGTTGACTAGATTACCATAAAAAGAAACAGCCTGCTGAGTACTATTATACAATTGTGACCAATTCAAGCCTGAAAGATCACTCAAAATGCAATTGTTGTCTCCTTGAGATTTTATGTGATTGTTAAAGGAGTTTCACACATACGAAACAGGCTGCTCAGTCTTCACTATTAATGAAATCAAGGCATGATCAGATGTCCCAACTGGAAACCCAATATACTTATTATAATATCAGGGGAGTTCGTGTATGCATGTTCTAAGCAGATACCAGATATGTGAGTAGCATCCCTTATGCTTTGCTCACATATTGATTAGGGGCAAAGTCAAAAGCATTTGAACCATGGCAATCAGTACGAGAAACAGAATTTAGCCACTCCCTATATTGAGCACCGAACTCACCAAAAAAAAAAAAAACAAAAAAAAAAAAAAAAAACATAAGAGGCCTTTCTGTCATCGAAGATTAAATCCCCCATGTCTTGATTCTGGTAGATCGAACTCAAATAGAAGTTGGTATGCGTAGCACTAACTTTTATTACTTATCGCTCATAACATCCACATTCATTTCCTTGGCTCTAGGAATACCATCTCGTTTCAAAATTATTGACTTCTTAAAACCTTTTAAATGGAGCATATATGAGTGATTCTTTTGTTAAACCAAAGTTTCTGAGAACAAAATAATACCATACTCTCTGGACGCCACTGTAACGTCTTGAATCCTCGAATGCAGACCTTGAATATTGCAATACATTAGCTGACAAAAGAAATCTAGGACGTGATGGTTCCTGATTCCACTCTGTCTCCAAACAGTATAACAATTAATGGCAATAACAAATTTTCATCATAATTAAAAACTAACTTATCAAAAACTATATCAAAATCAATATGTACAAAAATATGAATAAAGTGATTGATAAAACACGTATATTATAGACAAAAAGTCAGGAGAATTGGTCAACATGGCCAATCTGATACACCATGCAAAGCTTGATTACCCTGAAGCATAGCCAGTTCAACTACAGAGAGGACAGTAAAGGTGGTTCTGAAAGGATAAAGAAACTTATAAAGAAAAGACAACCACTTGATAAGCCACCAGGCATCCATGGCCCTTCCATTGAGCCTTTCTAACACACCATTTAAAAAAAGAAAAATATAATAGGAGAAAGAAAACTGTGAAATAGAAGTGAGACCGAGTGTTCTTCTAAGCAAGAGAATTCTGACTCAAATCAATATAAGACCATGGTACGGAGTCTATATCACTGCTGATTTCGGAGTTTCCTTCACATAGAATAGCTGCTTACCATAGCTAAAGAGTCTCTTCTACCCTTACCAAATGAAAGTAGGCAATGAAATATCATAAGGAAGTGGCTATTCTCTTGAGGTAAGAAGAATCTTGGGGTAATCCCAGTGTTGTCAAGTGGAGAAGTCACATGAGAATGTGTCAAGAATAATCCAGGCTAATCTTTGTATATGCAAGCGATGGAAAATTAAGCCCTAACCAGAAAAAGAATTCCAAAGCCGTTGATATCTGCTCTACTGTTTTTATTGATTATGCATCCAGTTCTAAACTGAAGATTTTATAGCTATACATCTCCTCTAGTATAGCTGACCTCTTTGATAATAATTTATATTTGTATATATGAATATTTATCATTAATGAAGTGTCCAGTCCCATGGGTATGTGTGTGTGCTTGCTTCGGTTTGTTTTGTGTGTGTGTTTGATTGTGTGTGTGTGTGTGTGTGTTGGTGTGTATATGTGGGTTATGCGTGTGTATATTTCGCATAAGCTACCAGGAAATATTTCCTTTTCTGAATGGAATTACTTAACCACCTGACGGAAAATTTCACTTCAACCTATTCCATCAAAACTTTTTATTTCTGGTATAGGCTGCTGGAAGTGCAAGAAAGCCAAAGCGTTAAGAAACCAAATTGAAAGGATCTTAGAAATCCTTTTAACATGCGGGAAAGCTGCTCTTCATCTGCGGTGAAATTTTGTTCCAGAGTTCGGTATTTACTTTTTCTTGGTTTAGTAATGAATACAATCGTTGCTGTAAGGCAAAAAAAAAAAAAAAAAAAAAAAAGAAAAAGAAATAACGAGATGCCTTTTTTTCTAAATTTTGTATTTTGTTATACTATTTAGAGTAATCATTACTGTTATTATTGTTGTTGATGCTATAATCGTTGTAGTTTTAAATGTATTATTATTATTATTATTATTATTATTATTATTATTATTATTATCATAATTGTTATTATTATCATTATTATTATTGTTATTATTATTATTATTGTTATTATTACTATTATTTTAAGTATTATCAATATTATTATTTAATTTGTTTACTATTATTATTATTATTATTATTATTATTATTATTATTATTATTATTATTATTATTATAATTATTATTATTATCCAAGCTACAACCCTAATTGGAAAAGCAAGATGCTATAAGCCAAAGGGATCCAACAGAGGAAAAAATAGCCCAGTGAGTAAAGGAAATAAGGAAATGAATAAAAAATGACAACAATAATTCATTC
>NC_090741.1:118970676-119003176 GCF_036898095.1 Palaemon carinicauda
AAGCCAAGGGCCTTAAGTAGATTTTGCAAATCATCTCTATAAACGGGCTTTTAAATCAATACTTCCATAAGGTAGTGTTCTTGGCCCATTACTTTTCATACTATATTCACATGACATATGGTTTGGCCTAGAAAATAAGGTTGTTCCATATGCAGATGATACTACTCTCTTTGCATCAGTTGCATCCCCTGAATGTAGATCTGGGGTTACTAACTCCCTTAATAGAGATCTAGCTAAAACTGATGAATGGTACAAATTATGGGGTATGACGTTGAATCCTAACAAAAGTGTAGGTATGATTGTAAGTAGGTCAAGAACAATGGCTCCTCAACATCCGGATCTCAGTATTGATTAAATTTCTTTAACTTTGACTTTTTAAAATTTTCGGTGATTCTTGACAGCATATTTACTTTTGAGAAACACTTCTAGTCTGTGTCTTCTTCAATTGCAAAAAATTGGCTTACTAAGAAAGTCTATTAAGATTTTTGGTGATCAATCCATTCTGAAGAAGTGTTTTAATTATTTCATTCTACCTTGTTTTGAGTATTGTTCTCATGTCTGCTCATCAACTGCTGATTCTCATCTTAATTAGTTGGACAGAAACTTACGGTCTAAAAAAAATTCTTATTCCTGATGTAAATATTAATCTTTGGCACCGTCATTCAATTAGGTCATTACGCATGTTGTATGAGATTTTTCATAATTCTGACCATCCTTTACATTTAGATCTTCCTGGATAATTCTATCCTGTTCGTAATACTAGGTCGACAGCTAATTCTAATAGCCAGGCCTTTTCTATAATGAGGCTCAATACTACACAGTATTCTAGAAGTTTTATTCAAGCTGTGACTAAGTTTGGAAATATCTTCCTTATCGGGTAGTTGAGTCAGTAGAACTTCAAAAGCTTAAAGTTGCAGCTAATGTTTTTATGTTGAACAGGTTGACATATCTCTTGAGACATTGTTACTGTTTGAGGAATGATTTATTGTTGTCATTTTTTATTCATTTCCTTATTTCCTTTACTCACTGGGCTATTTTTCCCTGTTGGAGCCCTTTGGCTTATAGCATCTTGCTTTCCCAATTAGGGTTGTAGCTTGGATAATAATAATAATAATAATAATAATATTAATAATAATAATAATAATAATAATGATAAAAATAATAATAAAAACAAAGATAACAATGAAATAAAAATAATAATAATAATAATAATAATAATAATAATAATAATAATAATAAACAAATGAAATAATAATATTGATAATAGCCTAAACAGTAATAATAATAATAATAATAATAATAATAATAATAATAATAATAATAATAATAATAATAATACATTTAAAACTACAACAATTATAGCATCAACAACAATAATAACAGTAATGATTACTCTAAATAGTATAACAAAATACAGAATTTAGAAAAAAAGGCATCTCGTTATTTCCTTTCTTTTTTTTTTATTTTTTTTTTTTTTTTGCCTTACAGCAACAATTGTATTCATTACTTAACCAAGAAAAAGTAAATACCGAACTCTGGAACAAAATTTCACCGCAGATGGAGAGCAGCTTTCCCGCACGTTAAAAGGATTTCTAAGATCCTTTCAATTTGGTTTTTTAACGCTTTGGCTTTCTTGCACTTCCAGCAGCCTATACCAGAAATAAAAAGTTTTGATGGAATAGGTTGAAGTGAAATTTTCCGTCAGGTGGTTAAGTAATTCCATTCAGAAAAGGAAAGATTTCCTGGTAGCTTATGCGAAATATACACACGCATAACCCACATATACACACATACACACCAGCACACACACACACACACACACACAATCAAACACACACACAAAACAAACCGAAGCAAGCACACACACACATACCCATGGGACTGGACACTTCATTAATGATAAATATTCATATATACAAATATAAATTATTATCAAAGAGGTCAGCTATACTAGAGGAGATGTATAGCTATAAAATCTTCAGTTTAGAACTGGATGCATAATCAATAAAAACAGTAGAGCAGATATCAACGGCTTTGGAATTCTTTTTCTGGATAGGGCTTAATTTTCCATTGCTTGCATATGCAAAGATTAGTCTGGATTATTCTTGACACATTCTCATGTGACTTCTCTACTTGACAACACTGGGATTACCCCAAGATTCTTCTTACCTCAAGAGAATAGCCACTTCCTTATGATGTTTCATTGCCTACTTTCATTTGGTAAGGGTAGAAGAGACTCTTTAGCTATGGTAAGCAGCTATCCTATGTGAAGGAAACTCCGAAATCAGCAGTGAT
The DNA here is from genome assembly GCF_036898095.1 of Palaemon carinicauda. Taxonomy (NCBI): domain Eukaryota; kingdom Metazoa; phylum Arthropoda; class Malacostraca; order Decapoda; family Palaemonidae; genus Palaemon; species Palaemon carinicauda. The sequence goes on from NC_090741.1 coordinate 118,972,972, forward strand.
ATAGACTCCGTACCATGGTTTTATTTTGATTTGAGTCAAAGTTCTCTTGCTTAGAAGAACACTCGGTCTCACTTCTATTTCACAGTTTTCTTTCTCCTGTTATATTTTTCTTTTTCCAAATGGTGTGTTAGAAAGGCTCAATGGAAGGGCCATGGATGCCTGGTTGCTTATCAAGTCATTTTCTTTTCCTTATAAGTTTCTTTATTCTTTCAGAACCACCTTTACTGTCCTCTCTGTAGTTGAACTGGCTATGCTTCAGGGTAATTAAGCTTTGCATGGTGTATCAGATTGGTCATGTTGACCAATTCTCCTGACTTTTTGTCTATAATCAATCACTTTATTCATATATTTGTACATATTGATTTTGATATAGTTTTTGATAAGTTAGTTTTTAATTATGATGAAAATTTGTTATTGCCATTAATTGTTATACTGTTTGGAGACAGAGTGGAATCAGGAACCATCACGTCCTAGATTTTTTTTGTCAGCTAATGTATTGCAATATTCAAGGTCTGCATTCGAGGATTCAAGACGTTACAGTGGCGTCCAGAGAGTATGGTATTATTTTGTTCTCAGAAACTTTGGTTTAACAAAAGAATCACTCATATATGCTCCATTTAAAAGGTTTTAAGAAGATAATTATTTTGAAACGAGATGGTATTCCTAGAGCCAAGGAAATGAATGTGGATGTTATGAGCGATAAGTAATAAAAGTTAGTGCTACGCATACCAACTTCTATTTGAGTTCGATCTACCAGAATCAAGACATGGGGGATTTAATCTTCGATGACAGAAAGGCCTCGTATGTTTTTTTTTTTTTTTTTTTTTTTTTTTTTGGTGAGTTCGGTGCTCAATATAGGGAGTGGCTAAATTCTGTTTCTCGTACTGATTGCCATGGTTCAAAAGATTTTGACTTTGCCTCTAATCAATATGTGAGCAAAGCATAAGGGATGCTACTCACATATCTGGTATCTGCTTAGAACATGCATACACGAACTCCCCTGATATTATAATAAGTAGATTGGGTTTCCAGTTGGGACATCTGATCATGCCTTGATTTCATTAATAGTGAAGACTGAGCAGCCTGTTTCGTATGTGTGAAACTCCTTTAACAATCACATAAAATCTCAAGGAGACAACAATTGCATTTTGAGTGATCTTTCAGGCTTGAATTGGTCACAATTGTATAATAGTACTCAGCAGGCTGTTTCTTTTTATGGTAATCTAGTCAACATGCGCTAAGGTACCGAGTGAATGACAAAATCTGGTTCAATGATGATAGTAGACGTGCTTATTTAGAGTAGCAGGATTTCTATTACCTTTTGAAGGGTAACTAATCATATCTGACTTGCAATAACTATACTCAACTTACAGCTTTTGTTCAGATAGCTTGTGTTTCAACTGAAAAGGAATACAACTTAACCATAAAAGAAACCCTTTCTTGTAAAATCCAGAAACATAAATGGTGGACTACCCTTAAATCTGTACTCTTTGGTGTAAAAATAACAGTTCATCATTTATTTAAATCAGATGGGTCTGTCACTCACTCTACAAAAGGCAATACTAGAATTTTGGCTGATGCCTCATTAGTAATGAAAGAATTGATCTTCCTCATTTCTATTTTCCTGAGGCTAAACCAACTTGATTAGATTCTCGAGTTCGGTAAATTAAAGCTCTCATGCGATACCTTGATACTTTTGGATTTGTATACCCAAATAGGATTTTTCCTTAGTTTCTACAAAGACAGCTGATTTCTTAGCTTCAAAGCTATCGGTTATTTTACACACATGTCAGAGAAGGGATAATGTTACTCCATTATTTAAATGAGTTTATGATAGCTCAATTTCACCTGATTACTGCCCAAATTCCTAGTTTACCGAAACCATAAGGTAACAAAACACAATGGACCGAACAGACCAGAGAAAAGGAAAGGAAAGAATCAATAAGTAACGATACACTAAATAGTAATGATGTTCAGGATAGCAAGAGTACAGCATTGGAAAATGAAAATAGCGATCAACTTATTCCAGCACATAGAAAGGACATTGATCTTGAGGATAGTGAAGAAATCCAAAATTGTTAAGAAAAGGATTCAAAGAGGAATGAGCTGGTGTTATTTACCGATGAGAAGATAAACAGTAAACCAAGTTGGGGAGTGCCTGAAATGGTGGCTATACAGCATGAAACTACAATTGATGAGAAAATACTATTACAACAATTGCTGACGTAACTCATGACGGCAGAAAACTAGACCTTGAGTTAGGATGTGAAACTGATCAAGAAGGAGAACAAGGAGGAGGAGGTCGAACTAAGGCACATTGTGTTGAAGATAGATCAATGGAGACTGGTGGGAATATGGGAAGTGCACGGGAAAACGGAAAATGGAAAATTTAAATGGAAAAAAAAATAAAATGAGAGTCTGAAAAAAGAAAATGGGGACACAAATCTTCTCATTTGTATTTTGAAACGAACGAATTAGTATATGAGTTTATCTTATAGAAAGCGTCATCAATTATTTATATTAAGAAAATTAATTGTCCTTTTAGTTATTACCTTGACGATGACAATTACTCATCACTAGTTTATATGGCACAAGATTTATATCCACAATTAAAATTTTCCTACATAAATGAAACTATTGAAACAATATTAACTGATGTGGAAAATTAATAAGGAAAATTTGAAAAAATTGTAAGACCAGAAAAGGAAAACTTTATAATTCTCCCAATTTCATGCCTTCAAACTCTCAATTGCTTGTTTAAATATGAATGGATTAAATGGCGTAGGTAAAAAAATGAATATGTTATCCTTGTCTCATTATCATGATATAGATGTTTGGTTACTGCAAGAACATAATGTGAACGATGTAAAGGCTTTGAGTTTTTTTACAAATTATTTTGATGTTTTGTTAAATCCAAGTAATAATCTTAAAGGACTGACAGCAGTTTGTGTAAATAAGTTCAAGTTTTTGTCTGTTATTAGCAAGGAAATGGATACGGAGGGAGAGATAATAGGAGCTAAAATATCTTGTTTAAATCATGAAATCCCAATATTGATTAATTATGGTTATTCAGGTAAAAATAAAAAGAAAAGAAGAGAGGATTTTTTAGAAACAAAATTTCATATTTTTGTAAGAACGTTGAAAATGTATTTTTTAGTTGGGATTTGAATTGTGACACTGACAGATATGTTAGTGCGGGGAAAAAATAATGTAGTGTCAAAATCCTTGCAGGCCTTCATAGAAGATGTTGGATTGAAAGATGTATCACACACGTCTAAAGGTATTCCACAATATACTTACTTAGGAAGAGGTTGTGGTTCCTAGATAGATCGCCTCTGTACTAAAGAGCTACCTCATAATGTGAAAAGTACCGAAACAGTACCTGTGGCTTTTTCTGATCGATGTATGTTTTTAGCAAAATTAGGAATAGATGTGCAAAGCGGAAAGGATTATGGAAACTGAATGCATCTTTACTGGAAACAGAAGGAATGAGAATTTTTTTTAAAGGTTTTGGAGTCCTTTAAAAGTTAAAAAAGAAAGTTTCAAAAAATGTACTTGAATGGTAGGAATTTGCAAATGAAATTCAGTTGAATATTACGGTTTTTTTAAGATAGTTGTAAACAAAATATAGCACCGGTGTAAAGGATTCAAGTTACCCCCCGTTTCAAATTACCCCCCGGTAACTTGAAACCGGTTTCAGATTACCGGGGGGGTAGTTTGAAACCGGTTTCAAGTTACCCCCTCTGTTTTCTAGTTACCCCCTCATCAGAATGATAAATAATTCATGTGACATCGCAAATATGTATCATGCATTTATTGTTGGCTTCGCAGCAGTAGGAAAAGTAGTTTAATCTGGTATTTAAGACCAAAAATTGTGTATTAGTGAATTATATGACACGTTAAAAGTCACAGAGTGTAATTTAAGGTTTTGTGATAAAGGCGAGGTAAAATTTTATTTTGTTTCTGTTCGTGTGATTGTAGATATTTTCGTATTTAAGACCTAAAGTGTCATATAATTCCCTAATTCACAATATTTGAAGTTACAGACTTTCATTTAAGGTTTAGTGATCACGGCGAGGTAAAACTTTATTTTATTTCAGTGTGCGCGTGATTGTCGAGATTTTATTTTTTTTTAAATTTTTAATTAACTGGCCTTATCTTTAAATTAAACACAAATTATGACGCATCTAACTTTATACAAAACAATTATTAGGTAAAAAAAGATAGATATTACCCGTAAAAATATTTGAAATCAAAACCATCATAATGAACCCTGTTTTAGCATTACATCGAAAAAAATATTTACTAAATTAAATATTAAGAAAAAAAAATGGGAAAATGGTAATGAAATTGTTAAATTTGGAATTGACCAAACAATCAAACGTGTCACAGATGCAGCCAACTTATAAATAACGATTTTGTTTCAGATTTGCAAGGTAAATTGGGTCAAGGGTATTAAGCATACTGATAACATTATAAAGGAAGACATGAAAATGGTCTGAATGAACTAATTTATTGAATCTTTTGTGATAGCACTAACTTCATCTGACGAAGTCACCATAACCACGTTTGCTAATATAACCTTTGTTGTAAAGAAATTAGTTTTGTCGATTAATTAAATAAATTCTAAAACAATACAATCACCTACGTAAATATACCATATTAAACATAGTTAATTAAATCCTTTGTAAAGAATCCTGTCTTTTAATAATCAATCAGAATTGAGAAATTAATTCATTTGATATCAAAATTAAGATTATTTCTCTTAGTATGATAATCGTTTTATAACAATTTTGCTATTTGTTATATTTAAGAGTTTCAACTTGTCACCACGTGGTTGCAAACAAAAAGAACGAAGGAAACAATTTAGGGAGAGTATCAAATTAAAGGATTATATTCTTAGACCGTTCAAATCCGGGTGAATGACTTATTAGTTGACCCTTTTCTCCTATTCTTGGCTCGCCCATAGATTAAAGCGGCTAAGCCAGGTGTGCTTTGAAAATGACCCAAGAGAACTGGCAATGCCGCTATTGGGCTCCTTTGCTCTTAAAATGGTTTGACCATACCCATAGTTGCAATATAACAATAGAACTCCTTGTGTCCATATATCTCTATGTTTATTCATTTATTCTGTCACTGATAATGCATAGTAACTTCGTAGTATTTGGATGCTATGCACGTAAAAAATAAAAGCTCAAATATAAATTACCAACATGCATGTCGTCGTGCAGACAGAATTAACGTTGTGTAAGCTACTGTTAGCTCGATTCATTTTAAACCAGAGGACATTAAAGATGGTATGAAGTCTCGATTACTAGGTATTGCTGTTTTGTCATTTGATGGAATGAGTAATAAGGAAGAATGGAGCTATGACAAAGGGGCAGAAGTGTTATATAAACCGCATGGAAATGTACAGGTGACCATGTGGCGAGGTCTTTTTTTCTTTATGATACATTTCAGGTAAAATTCTTAAACATTTTATGACACCGTTTTTCAATAATTTTCCATTTCAAGATCAACAACAGAGAAAAAAAAATCCATACACGAATCCATCACTTACTATTCCGGAAGATGGTTTAAATAGTATTTGATTTAGCCCATGATAACACACAACTGCCTGCCTTTAGGCTAAAATCAGTAACAACAGTTGTGAGATTAACACAAGTTGTGTTCAATGTCATCCATAGAGGGCTATAAAGTGTAACGACTTTACCGTAGTCCAGGTGTTTTCGTATACAAACAACCAATGTAAGTACAGTAGAAGCAAACAGCATGTACTGTACCATGTTTTATTAAAACTGTTATAATTGCTTACAATCTTGCTTTATTAAAAGTGTCAATTATTTACAGATATCATGAATGATATAGTATTCACAACATACATACAAATACATATACATGTATTATATGTATATATATATATATATATATATATATATATATATATATATATATATATATATATATATACAGTATATATATATATATATATATATATATATATATATATATATATATATATATACATATATATATATATATATATATATATATATATATATATATATATATATATATATATACAGTATATATATATATATATATATATATATATATATACATACATATATATATATATATATATACATATATATATATATATATATATATATATATATATATATATATATATATATATATATATATATATACTGTATATATATAGTATATATATATATATATATATATATATATATATATATATATATATATATATATATATATATATATATATATATATATTTATATATATATGTATATGTATGTATACATATATACTTATGATCAATATGTTGATTATACCTTATATGATATTTGCTTGCAATATAATTATGAAATATTTCAAGTAATGGAAAAAATAACCGTCAAAATCAAATTTCACCTCGTCTTCCTGTCTCGGTCAAATATGCGCCCATGACTGATAATGGAATATCCGACATTTATTAGCTAAGATATAAACATAAGACGGATAAAGGCTGGATATTGATAAACGATACCAATAGGTGAAACAGTACATGTATATACATATTACCTAATGATTGTGTTGACCCTGATCAAAAGCAATTTATTAATATTCATAAATGATGAGATCCTGCGCAAAAACGAGGGGGGTAATTTGAAACCAGGGGGGTAGCATAAAACCGGTTTCAAATTACCCCCGGGGGTAGCTTGAAACCGGTATCAAGTTACCCCCCGGTAGTTTGAATCCGGTTTCAAATTACCGGGGGGTAAGATTTGGAGGGGGTAATTTCAAACCGGTACACCTGTATATTCGTTATTTACCTACTTCATAAAGGGTAAATATTTTCTCAGAGAACATCCTTAGTGCTAATCAAGCAAACTATTCATAATCAAACTCTTTGATCAATCTAGCACTCTCATTTTTCCTTTATACTCCTAAACTTATTTACCAATGCATCATTCATGCCTTTTTTCGAGAATTTTCAATGTAACCATCGCCAACTTAACTTTGCTTAACTTAAGTTTCCTTTCATCAACAAATCATACTGATTTTATTTATCAAATGAGCTACTTCATCCAGCATTTTGTCTATACTAACCCTTTTGTCACCATATGGCTTAAAACCTGATTTTAGAGATATTAATATTGTACGGAAAAGAAATACAGTTTCCATTTTACAAGCGCTTACCAATAAAATAAATTTAAACCTTTCTTCTCCTTAATTTCAGAAACTAATTTCCCAAGACCTTCCTTTGTTGTAATCGCAAAAATGCATAATATATTCTTTTTAATCTGTCAGGAATGTATGAATGTTCAGATAATTGAATAATAACAGTAAACTTTTATTATTATTTATTTTAGAGTAAAATCTTTTCCATATTCACTTCCTTTTTTCAAATGTTTTGTAGTGCTACTCTACTTTCATGGTATTGTTGATTCGTGTGCAATAACGGAAAACATTAATTCCACGATATAAAACAGGATTATATTACACCGCTGGTTTCTTAATAACTCATACACATTCTTTATTGTAGTAACTTCCATTTCTATTTTTCTTCTAGGAAGTTTATCGGAATAATAATGGCTTCTTTCATGAATGGCTTAGGCTGAAAAACATTTATTCTTTTAGAAAATCAGATATGTATCCACATGCGTATATAGATTTACTATCAAATAAAACCATTTCCTCAGAGAAGAGATGACATAATAAATAAATAAGTAAATGTATAAACCAATAGACAAATATATAAGTAAATATGAAAGCAAAAAGCTGAATTGATAATTACACCTAATTAGATAGCCTTTTCTGAGTTATAGGTGGTTGTTATGTATTAACAGAGAGGAAAAAATAATGGAATTCAAGTCTATTCAAGAAGACAAGAAGCTTTTCTACATACAGTTGAGATTATAAATGACACAAAATTTGAACAGTATAAAACATAAAATAGCAAGCTTAAACAGGTTTCTATTATCAGTGTGGAGGTGAGGGAATGATAAATAAAAGCAATAACTTTAGAGTGTACAGGGGTGTATAAAACTGGTGCTATATATGGGTTTCCCCCTGAATAATACATACATGTGAAATAGGTTGACCTGCTCTTGAGAGGCACACTATAGGCGGGTCATCTTGCAGGAGAAATGCAGGTTTTAGGCGATCAATGGAAACCTAGTCTTCTTTCCCACAAATGTTAATTAAGAAAGTGTTTGCTGTGCGATGGAACCCGAGGAAAGGGCCTTTGTAAGTGGGTGGTAGCTGTAGATTGGTAATGATGGTATGCAAGAAAACGTGCGTTTCCGTGTGCATATCTGCCAGTATGTCTAGCGGAATTGAGTGAATTTTTTCACAACGTGACTTAGGCCCTGGAGAAGGTCGGGTGAGGATTTAGATGAAAAAAACTTACCAGGGACGACCAGCAGATTGCCATTCACCATTTCAGTGGCCTAAACATTTAGGGCATCTTTTCGTTTGGTTCTCAGCTCTCAGCTCCAGGAGGACTCAGAGAAGCTGAGTAAACTAATTGGATCCATTGCAGCCAGACATCAAGGCTACTTTCAGGGTAGGATGAAAACCTTCAACCATTCTATTGGCTGGAAAATGTTAGGTGATTGCTTGATGTATGGTGATGCCCTGGAGATTCTCTAATGATATCCACATTGAAGGGGTGATAGTAGTTCGCATGACAGAAGTAATAAAATTAGGGAAAATAATTCTCGATAGCCACACTGAGAGTGCGGTAAATGTACTTTAGGGAGAAATGGCAGTTTGTGTGTCGATGGTTTAAGGCTCACGAGTAGAGTGGTCATTGACGGTAAACAGGTGATAATTTCTTCATGAAGTTAATAGGGGACCTACTACGTTTACGTGAATATAGGGAAACGACAATGACATAGAGGAAAAGTTTTCATTACTAAATCCGTGTGTCGATGTACTTTTGAAGCTTGGCATGAAGTACAGATACAAACTCAATCCTTACCATCCTTAATAATGCTGGGCTAAATGAACTTCATCTTCAGTAGCTATGCAGTAGATCATTGAAAGGATGTGGGAGGCCATGGGAGAAAACAAACTACTGTCTTCAAATGTTGTAGTCATCGGGGGAGAAGTTTTCCCAACAGAGGGATGTGCATACTGTCCTACAAGCTTGGTACTCTGGATATTTTTTTTGTGTGTTTCTGGTAAGGTATTGTAATCCAATCCGAGGTGCATGGCAGATAATCTTTTTCATGAGAGGCCATCTGCAACATGGTTCATTTTCCCAGGGAGGTGTTGAAGGTGACCTTTGTATTCAGCCACCTAAGAGAGGTGTTGGCGTTGACTAATGGACCAGGTGTTAGACTGTCAAATAAAGGCATGTGCCAGGGACATGTGGATTGCACAGAGGGTCTTACCCTCTAATAACTGGTGAATGTGACAGACAGCCAGATGCACAGGCAGCAATTCGCTGTCGAAGGTAGAGTAACCAGAATCTACCTTGGGTAGTTTTCTGCTGAAGAAGGCCACAGGCATGGTTAGGAAAAGAACACCTGCTTTAGTACTGCACCAGTAGTGATGTCACTTACACCCTCAGGAAAAGGAGAGGGGTATGTGGCATGGGATGGTGAGAGCAGCAGTGGTTGGTAGGTCACACTTTACTTCGCAGATAGCCTTTTTCAGAGGGGGACCCCTCTGTGGGTGTTTTGGCTTTCCCTTGAGGGAGGCATAAAGGGGGCTAAATGTGTCAGTGATGGCTGAAAAGAACCAGGGATAATAGTTCATCATGCCTAAGAATTCTTGTAGTCCTTTGATGATTGAGGCTATGAGAAAGCTCTGAACAGTTACAAGCAATCACGAACGATTCATAAGTGTCAGAGGTATGCTCTTTATAAGAAGAGAAGACAAGTATATCATCCATGTAACATACACATAATGGTAGGTCCCCTAAGATGCCATCCATGAGTCATTGAAAAGTGGTCTAAGCACTACGAATATCAAAACAGGAATAATTGTATATATAAAGCCCAAAGGGGGTGATGATTGCGGTTTTTGGCATATGTTCTAGGTACATGCACACACGATGCAAATAGAATTTAACTTCAGCGACATTGGAGAGGAGGTAGAGGTCCTGTTCCGTCTGCATGTAAAGAAGCCTGTAATTCCCACAAGGGTGTATGGAGCCATTCTACTTCAAGATGATATGTGCGGGAGATAACCAAGGCTTAGGGCATTTAGGTAAAGGCCCACTTTTTCCATGTCATTGAACATTTGTTTAGTAGCAGCCAAACGATTTTAGGTCAGGCACCAGAATCTAACAAAAAAAAAGGAGGTCCAGCCTCTTTATATTGTGATAAATGCCGTGCTTAGTGGGAACTGTGAGCATTTGGCAACGTTCTGAAATGATAACTTTCGAGTATGATGTAGGGCGGGGTGATGTTGGCTTCCGTGGGTGCGTTAATGTGGAGAGTAAGGTTAGAGTGGTTAGGTTGAAGAGTTTTCAATCAGTATGAGTCAGGGTTGACTAACAGATGATGAGAAACACCACTCAGGAGATAGAAATATGGGAGAAAATCCTCACCCAGGTCTGCCAATGTGATGCTTATAGAGGTGTAGACCCAAATGCTATTTTTCCTTCGTTTTTTTATAAAGACAGCAGATTTCTTAGCTCTTAAGTTATCTGTTATTTTGCGCAAGTTAACAAGAAGAGCAGCTTTTAGCACGTGTTGTAGAATTGGTAATATTACTCCTCTATGTAAATGTGGTTGTGGTAGCTCAAGTCCCACTGATTACCGCCCAATTTCCATAACTCCCATATTATCTAAAGTTTTTGAATGTCTTCTGGCAAAACGTCTTAATAGGTTTGCTGAAGGTAATCATCTACTCCCTAGTTTGCAATTTGGTTTTCATAAAGGCCTTGGAGCATGTGATGCCCTTCTTACAATCTCCAATGCTGTACAGAAAACCCTTGATTGTGGTCAAGAATTTCGTATGATTGGCCTTGATTTTAGTGCTGCCTTTGACCGTGTTAATCATGAGGCCCTTGTTTTCAAACTGAAACAGTTGAGAGTGGGTGGGTCGTTTCTTAGCATTATTATTGATTTTTTAAGGAATAGATCTCAAAGAGTTGTTGTTGATGGGCACCATAGTGAGTATAGGAATGTGATATCTGGTGTTCCACAGGGTAGTGTTCTTGGCCTATTACTTTTCATAATATATACACATTACATGTGGTTTGGCCTCGAAAAAAAGCTTGTCGCATATGCAGGTGATGCTACTCTCTTCGCATCAATTCCATCCCCTGAATATTTATCTAGGATGGTGAATCTTTTAATAGAGATTTAGTTGAAATTATTGCACGGTGCAAATTATGAGTTATGAAGTTGAATCCTAATAAAACTCAAAGTATGATTGTAAGTAGGCCAAGGACGGTGGCTCCTCAACATCCGGATCTCAGTATTGATAATGCTTCATTTACTTTTGTATGACTCTTTTGAAATTTTAGGTGTGATTCTCGACAGCAAATTTACTTTTGGTGAACACATTAGCTCTGTGTCTTCTTCAATTGCACACAAAAAATTGACTTATTGAGAAAAACTTACAAGATTTTCGGTGATCAATCTATTCTGAAAAAGTGTTTTAATTCTTTCATTGTACCTTGTTTTGAGTATTGTTCTCCTGTCTGGTGTTCAGCTGCTGATTATCATCTTAATTTGTTGGACAGAAACTTATGGTCTATTTAATTTCTTATTCCTGATCTAGATATTAATCTCTGGCACCGTCGTTCAATTAGTTCATTATGCATGTTGCATAAGATTTTTCATAACTCTGACCATCCTTTACATTTAGATCTTCCTAGATAATTCTATCCTGTTCGTAATACTAGGTCGACAGCTAATTCTAATAGCCAGGCCTTTTCTATAATGAGGCTCAATACTACACAGTATTCTAGAAGTTTTATTCAAGCTGTGACTAAGTTTGGAAATATCTTCCTTATCGGGTAGTTGAGTCAGTAGAACTTCAAAAGCTAAAAGTTGCAGCTAATGTTTTTATGTTGAACAGGTTGACATATCTCTTGAGACATTGTTACTGTTTGAGGAATGATTTATTGTTGTCATTTTTTATTCATTTCCTTATTTCCTTTACTCACTGGGCTATTTTTCCCTGTTGGAGCCCTTTGGCTTATAGCACCTTGCTTTCCCAATTAGGGTTGTAGCTTGGATAATAATAATAATAATAATAATAATAATAAAAATAATAATAATAATAATAATATTAATAATAATAATAATAATAATAATAATAATAATAATAATAATGATAACAATAATAATAAAAACAAAGATAACAATGAAATAAAAATAATAATAATAATAGTAATAATAATAATAATAATAGTAAACAAATGAAATAATAATATTGATAATAGCCTAAGTAGTAATAATAATAATAATAATAATAATAATAATAATAATAATAATAATAATAATAATAATACATTTAAAACTACAACAATTATAGCATCAACAACAATAATAACAGTAATGATTACTCTAAATAGTATAACAAAATACAGAATTTAGAAAAAAAAGGCATCTCGTTATTTCCTTTCTTTTTTTTTTATTTTTTTTTTTTGCCTCACAGCAACAATTGTATTCATTACTTAACCAAGAAAAAGTAAATACCGAACTCTGGAACAAAATTTCACCGCAGATGGAGAGCAGCTTTCCCGCACGTTAAAAGGATTTCTAAGATCCTTTCAATTTGGTTTTTTAACGCTTTGGCTTTCTTGCACTTCCAGCAGCCTATACCAGAAATAAAAAGTTTTGATGGAATAGGTTGAAGTGAAATTTTCCGTCAGGTGGTTAAGTAATTCCATTCAGAAAAGGAAAGATTTCCTGGTAGCTTATGCGAAATATACACACGCATAACCCACATATACACACATACACACCAGCACACACACACACACACACACACAATCAAACACACACACAAAACAAACCGAAGCAAGCACACACACATACCCATGGGACTGGACACTTCATTAATGATAAATATTCATATATACAAATATAAATTATTATCAAAGAGGTCAGCTATACTAGAGGAGATGTATAGCTATAAAATCTTCAGTTTAGAACTGGATGCATAATCAATAAAAACAGTAGAGCAGATATCAACGGCTTTGGAATTCTTTTTCTGGTTAGGGCTTAATTTTCCATTGCTTTCATATGCAAAGATTAGTCTGGATTATTCTTGACACATTCTCATGTGACTTCTCTACTTGACAACACTGGGATTACCCCAAGATTCTTCTTACCTCAAGAGAATAGCCACTTCCTTATGATATTTCATTGCCTACTTTCATTTGGTAAGGGTAGAAGAGACTCTTTAGCTATGGTAAGCAGCTATCCTATGTGAAGGAAACTCCGAAATCAGCAGTGATATAGACTCCGTACCATGGTTTTATTTTGATTTGAGTCAAAGTTCTCTTGCTTAGAAGAACACTCGATCTTACTTCTATTTCACAGTTTTCTTTCTCCTGTTATATTTTTCTTTTTCCAAATGGTGTGTTAGAAAGGCTCAATGGAAGGGCCATGGATGCCTGGTTGCTTATCAAGTCGTTTTCTTTTCCTTATAAGTTTCTTTATTCTTTCAGAACCACCTTTACTGTCCTCTCTGTAGTTGAACTGGCTATGCTTCAGGGTAATTAAGCTTTGCATGGTGTATCAGATTGGTCATGTTGACCAATTCTCCTGACTTTTTGTCTATAATCAATCACTTTATTCATATTTTTGTACATATTGATTTTGATATAGTTTTTGATAAGTTAGTTTTTAATTATGATGAAAATTTGTTATTGCCATTAATTGTTATACTGTTTGGAGACAGAGTGGAATCAGGAACCATCACGTCCTAGATTTCTTTTGTCAGCTAATGTATTGCAATATTCAAGGTCTGCATTCGAGGATTCAAGACGTTACAGTGGCGTCCAGAGAGTATGGTATTATTTTGTTCTCAGAAACTTTGGTTTAACAAAAGAATCACTCATATATGCTCCATTTAAAAGGTTTTAAGAAGATAATTATTTTGAAACGAGATGGTATTCCTAGAGCCAAGGAAATGAATGTGGAAGTTATGAGCGATAAGTAATAAAAGTTAGTGCTACGCATACCAACTTCTATTTGAGTTCGATCTACCAGAATCAAGACATGGGGGATTTAATCTTCGATGACAGAAAGGCCTCGTATGTTTTTTTTTTTTTTTTTTTTTTTTTTTTTTTTTTTTTTTTTTGGTGAGTTTGGTGCTCAATATAGGGAGTGGCTAAATTCTGTTTCTCGTACTGATTGCCATGGTTCAAAAGATTTTGACTTTGCCTCTAATCAATATGTGAGCAAAGCATAAGGGATGCTACTCACATATCTGGTATCTGCTTAGAACATGCATACACGAACTCCCCTGATATTATAATAAGTAGATTGGGTTTCCAGTTGGGACATCTGATCATGCCTTGATTTCATTAATAGTGAAGACTGAGCAGCCTGTTTCGTATGTGTGAAACTCCTTTAACAATCACATAAAATCTCAAGGAGACAACAATTGCATTTTGAGTGATCTTTCAGGCTTGAATTGGTCACAATTGTATAATAGTACTCAGCAGGCTGTTTCTTTTTATGGTAATCTAGTCAACATGCGCTAAGGTACCGAGTGAATGACAAAATCTGGTTCAATGATGATAGTAGACGTGCTTATTTAGAGTAGCAGGATTTCTATTACCTTTTGAAGGGTAACTAATCATATCTGACTTGCAATAACTATACTCAACTTACAGCTTTTGTTCAGATAGCTTGTGTTTCAACTGAAAAGGAATACAACTTAACCATAAAAGAAACCCTTTCTTGTAAAATCCAGAAACATAAATGGTGGACTACCCTTAAATCTGTACTCTTTGGTGTAAAAATAACAGTTCATCATTTATTTAAATCAGATGGGTCTGTCACTCACTCTACAAAAGGCAATACTAGAATTTTGGCTGATGCCTCATTAGTAATGAAAGAATTGATCTTCCTCATTTCTATTTTCCTGAGGCTAAACCAACTTGATTAGATTCTCGAGTTCGGTAAATTAAAGCTCTCATGCGATACCTTGATACTTTTGGATTTGTATACCCAAATAGGATTTTTCCTTAGTTTCCATAAAGACAGCTGATTTCTTAGCTTCAAAGCTATCGGTTATTTTACACACATGTCAGAGAAGGGATAATGTTACTCCATTATTTAAATGAGTTTATGATAGCTCAATTTCACCTGATTACTGCCCAAATTCCTAGTTTACCGAAACCATAAGGTAACAAAACACAATGGACCGAACAGACCAGAGAAAGGGAAAGGAAAGAATCAATAAGTAACGATACACTAAATAGTAATGATGTTCAGGATAGCAAGAGTACAGCATTGGAAAATGAAAATAGCGAGCTACTTATTCCAGCACATAGAAAGGACATTGATCTTGAGGATAGTGAAGAAATCTAAAATTGTTAAGAAAAGGATTCAAAGAGGAATGAGCTGGTGATATTTACCGATGAGAAGATAAACAGTAAACCAAGTTGGGGAGTGCCTGAAATGGTGGCTATACAGCATGAAACTACAATTGATGAGAAAATACTATTACAACAATTGCTGACGTAACTCATGACGGCAGAAAACTAGACCTTGAGTTAGGATGTGAAACTGATCAAGAAGGAGAACAAGGAGGAGGAGGTCAAACTAAGGCACATTGTGTTGAAGATAGATCAATGGAGACTGGTGGGAATATGGGAAGTGCGCGGGAAAACGGAAAATGGAAAATTTAAATGGAAAAAAAAATAAAATGAGAGTCTGAAAAAAGAAAATGGGGACACAAATCTTCTCATTTGTATTTTGAAACGAAGGAATTAGTATATGAGTTTATCTTATAGAAAGCGTTATCAATAATTTATATTAAGAAAATTAATTGTCCTTTTAGTTATTACCTTGACGATGACAATTACTCATCACTAGTTTATATGGCACAAGATTTATATCCACAATTAAAATTTTCCTACATAAATGAAACTATTGAAACAATATTAACTGATGTGGAAAATTAATAAGGAAAATTTGAAAAAATTGTAAGACCAGAAAAGGAAAACTTTATAATTCTCCCAATTTCATGCCTTCAAACTCTCAATTGCTTGTTTAAATATGAATGGATTAAATGGCGTAGGTAAAAAAATGAATATGTTATCCTTGTCTCATTATTATGATATAGATGTTTGGTTACTGCAAGAACATAATGTGAACGATGTAAAGGCTTTGAGTTTTTTTACAAATTATTTTGATGTTTTGTTAAATCCAAGTAATAATCTTAAAGGACTGACAGCAGTTTGTGTAAATAAGTTCAAGTTTTTGTCTGTTATTAGCAAGGAAATGGATACGGAGGGAGAGATAATAGGAGCTAAAATATCTTGTTTAAATCATGAAATCCCAATATTGATTAATTATGGTTATTCAGGTAAAAATAAAAAGAAAAGAAGAGAGGATTTTTTAGAAACAAAATTTCATATTTTTGTAAGAACGTTGTAAATGTATTTTTTAGTTGGGATTTGAATTGTGTCACTGACAGATATGTTAGTGCGGGGAAAAAATAATGTAGTGTCAAAATCCTTGCAGGCCTTCATAGAAGATGTTGGATTGAAAGATGTAGCACACACGTCTAAAGGTATTCCACAATATACTTACTTAGGAAGAGGTTGTGGTTCCTAGATAGATCGCCTCTGTACTAAAGAGCTACCTCATAATGTGAAAAGTACCGAAACAGTACCTGTGGCTTTTTCTGATCGATGTATGTTTTTAGCAAAATTAGGAATAGATGTGCAAAGCGGAAAGGATTATGGAAACTGAATGCATCTTTACTGGAAACAGAAGGAATGAAATTTTTTTTTAAAGGTTTTGGAGTCCTTTAAAAGTTAAAAAAGAAAGTTTCAAAAAATGTACTTGAATGGTAGGAATTTGCAAATGAAATTCAGTTGAATATTACGGTTTTTTTAAGATAGTTGTAAACAAAATATAGCACCGGCATATTCGTTATTTACCTACTTCATAAAGGGTAAATATTTTCTCAGAGAACATCCTTAGTGCTAATCAAGCAAACTATTCATAATCAAACTCTTTGATCAATCTAGCACTCTCATTTTTCCTTTATACTCCTAAACTTATTTACCAATGCATCATTCATGCCTTTTTTCGAGAATTTTCAATGTAACCATCGCCAACTTAACTTTGCTTAACCTAAGTTTCCTTTCATCAACAAATCATACTGATTTTATTTATCAAATGAGCTACTTCATCCAGCATTTTGTCTATACTAACCCTTTTGTCACCATATGGCTTAAAACCTGATTTTAGAGATATTAATATTGTACGGAAAAGAAATACAGTTTCCATTTTACAAGCGCTTACCAATAAAATAAATTTAAACCTTTCTTCTCCTTAATTTCAGAAACTAATTTCCCAAGACCTTCCTTTGTTGTAATCGCAAAAATGCATAATATATTCTTTTTAATCTGTCAGGAATGTATGAATGTTCAGATAATTGAATAATAACAGTAAACTTTTATTATTATTTATTGTAGAGTAAAATCTTTTCCATATTCACTTCCTTTTTTCAAATGTTTTGTAGTGCTACTCTACTTTCATGGTATTGTTGATTCGTGTGCAATAACGGAAAACATTAATTCCACGATATAAAACAGGATTATATTACACCGCTGGTTTCTTCATAACTCATACACATTCTTTATTGTAGTAACTTCCATTTCTATTTTTCTTCTAGGAAGTTTATCGGAATAATAATGGCTTCTTTCATGAATGGCTTAGGCTGAAAAACATTTATTCTTTTAGAAAATCAGATATGTATCCACATGCGTATATAGATTTACTATCAAATAAAACCATTTCCTCAGAGAAGACATGACATAATAAATAAATAAGTAAATGTATAAACCAATAGACAAATATATAAGTAAATATGAAAGCAAAAAGCTGAATTGATAATTACACCTAATTAGATAGCCTTTTCTGAGTTATAGGTGGTTGTTATGTATTAACAGAGAGGAAAAAATAATGGAATTCAAGTCTATTCAAGAAGACAAGAAGCTTTTCTACATACAGTTGAGATTATAAATGACACAAAATTTGAACAGTATAAAACATAAAATAGCAAGCTTAAACAGGTTTCTATTATCAGTGTGGAGGTGAGGGAATGATAAATAAAAGCAATTTCTTTAGAGTGTACAGGGGTGTATAAAACTGGTGCTATATATGGGTTTCCCCCTGAATAATACATACATGTGAAATAGGGTGACCTGCTCTTGAGAGGCACACTATAGGCGGGTCATCTTGCAGGAGAAATGCAGGTTTTAGGCGATCAATGGAAACCTAGTCTTCTTTCCCACAAATGTTAATTAAGAAAGGGTTTGCTGTGCGATGGAACCCGAGGAAAGGGCCTTTGTAAGTGGGTGGTAGCTGTAGATTGGTAATGATGGTATGCAAGAAAACGTGCGTTTCCGTGTGCATATCTGTGTGTTTCTGGTAAGGTATTGTAATCCAATCCGAGGTGCATGGCAGATAATCTTTTTCATGAGAGGCCATCTGCAACATGGTTCATTTTCCCAGGGAGGTGTTGAAGGTGACCTTTGTATTCAGCCACCTAAGAGAGGTGTTGGCGTTGACTAATGGACCAGGTGTTAGACTGTCAAATAAAGGCATGTGCCAGGGACATGTGGATTGCACAGAGGGTCTTACCCTCTAATAACTGGTGAATGTGACAGACAGCCAGATGCACAGGCAGCAATTTGCTGTCGAAGGTAGAGTAACCAGAATCTACCTTGGGTAGTTTTCTGCTGAAGAAGGCCACAGGCATGGTTTGGAAAAGAACACCTGCTTTAGTACTGCACCAGTAGTGATGTCACTTACACCCTCAGGAAAAGGAGAGGGGTATGTGGCATGGGATGGTGAGAGCAGCAGTGGTTGGTAGGTCACACTTTACTTCGCAGATAGCCTTTTTCAGAGGGGGACCCCTCTGTGGGTGTTTTGGCTTTCCCTTGAGGGAGGCATAAAGGGGGCTAAATGTGTCAGTGATGGCTGAAAAGAACCAGGGATAATAGTTCATCATGCCTAAGAATTCTTGTAGTCCTTTGATGATTGAGGCTATGAGAAAGCTCTGAACAGTTACAAGCAATCACGAACGATTCATAAGTGTCAGAGGTATGCTCTTTATAAGAAGAGAAGACAAGTATATCATCCATGTAACATACACATAAGGGTAGGTCCCCTAAGATGCCATCCATGAGTCATTGAAAAGTGGTCTAAGCACTACGAATATCAAAACAGGAATAATTGTATATATAAAGCCCAAAGGGGGTGATGATTGCGGTTTTTGGCATATGTTCTAGGTACATGCACACACGATGCAAATAGAATTTAACTTCAGCGACATTGGAGAGGAGGTAGAGGTCCTGTTCCGTCTGCATGTAAAGAAGCCTGTAATTCCCACAAGGGTGTATGGAGCCATTCTACTTCAAGATGATATGTGCGGGAGATAACCAAGGCTTAGGGCATTTAGGTAAAGGCCCACTTTTTCCATGTCATTGAACATTTGTTTAGTAGCAGCCAAACGATTTTAGGTCAGGCACCAGAATCTGACAAAAAAAAAGGAGGTCCAGCCTCTTTATATTGTGATAAATGCCGTGCTTAGTGGGAACTGTGAGCATTTGGCAACGTTCTGAAATGATAACTTTCGAGTATGATGTAGGGCGGGGTGATGTTGGCTTCCGTGGGTGCGTTAATGTGGAGAGTAAGGTTAGAGTGGTTAGGTTGAAGAGTTTTCAATCAGTATGAGTCAGGGTTGACTAACAGATGATGAGAAACACCACTCAGGAGATAGAAATATGGGAGAAAATCCTCACCCAGGTCTGCCAATGTGATGCTTATAGAGGTGTAGACCCAAATGCTATTTTTCCTTCGTTTTTTTATAAAGACAGCAGATTTCTTAGCTCTTAAGTTATCTGTTATTTTGCGCAAGTTAACAAGAAGAGCAGCTTTTAGCACGTGTTGTAGAATTGGTAATGTTACTCCTCTATGTAAATGTGGTTGTGGTAGCTCAAGTCCCACTGATTACCGCCCAATTTCCATAACTCCCATATTATCTAAAGTTTTTGAATGTCTTCTGGCAAAACGTCTTAATAGGTTTGCTGAAGGTAATCATCTACTCCCTAGTTTGCAATTTGGTTTTCGTAAAGGCCTTGGAGCATGTGATGCCCTTCTTAGAATCTCCAATGCTGTACAGAAAACCCTTGATTGTGGTCAAGAATTTCGTATGATTGGCCTTGATTTTAGTGCTGCCTTTGACCGTGTTAATCATGAGGCCCTTGTTTTCAAACTGAAACAGTTGAGAGTGGGTGGGTCGTTTCTTAGCATTATTATTGATTTTTTAAGGAATAGATCTCAAAGAGTTGTTGTTGATGGGCACCATAGTGAGTATAGGAATGTGATATCTGGTGTTCCACAGGGTAGTGTTCTTGGCCTATTACTTTTCATAATATATACACATTACATGTGGTTTGGCCTCGAAAAAAAGCTTGTCGCATATGCAGGTGATGCTACTCTCTTCGCATCAATTCCATCCCCTGAATATTTATCTAGGTTGGTGAATCCTTTAATAGAGATTTAGTTGAAATTATTGCACGGTGCAAATTATGAGTAATGAAGTTGAATCCTAATAAAACTCAAAGTATGATTGTAAGTAGGCCAAGGACGGTGGCTCCTCAACATCCGGATCTCAGTATTGATAATGCTTCATTTACTTTTGTATGACTCTTTTGAAATTTTAGGTGTGATTCTCGACAGCAAATTTACTTTTGGTGAACACATTAGCTCTGTGTCTTCTTCAATTGCACACAAAAAATTGACTTATTGAGAAAAACTTACAAGATTTTCGGTGATCAATCTATTCTGAAAAAGTGTTTTAATTCTTTCATTGTACCTTGTTTTGAGTATTGTTCTCCTGTCTGGTGTTCAGCTGCTGATTATCATCTTAATTTGTTGGACAGAAACTTATGGTCTATTTAATTTCTTATTCCTGATCTAGATATTAATCTCTGGCACCGTCGTTCAATTAGTTTATTATGCATGTTGCATAAGATTTTTCATAACTCTGACCATCCTTTACATTTAGATCTTCCTGGATAATTCTATCCTGTTCGTAATACTAGGTCGACAGCTAATTCTAATAGCCAGGCCTTTTCTATATTGAGGCTCAATACTACACAGTATTCTAGAAGTTTTATTCAAGCTGTGACTAAGTTTGGAAATATCTTCCTTATCGGGTAGTTGAGTCAGTAGAACTTCAAAAGCTTAAAGTTGCAGCTAATGTTTTTATGTTGAACAGGTTGACATATCTCTTGAGACATTGTTACTGTTTGAGGAATGATTTATTGTTGTCATTTTTTATTCATTTCCTTATTTCCTTTACTCACTGGGCTATTTTTCCCTGTTGGAGCCCTTTGGCTTATAGCACCTTGCTTTCCCAATTAGGGTTGTAGCTTGGATAATAATAATAATAATAATAATAATAATAAAAATAATAATAATAATAATATTAATAATAATAATAATAATAATAATAATAATAATAATAATAATAATAATAATAATAATAATAATAATAATAAACAAAGATAACGATGAAATAAAAATAATAATAATAATAATAATAAAAATAATAATAATAATAATAATAATAATAATACATTTAATACTACAACAATTATAGCATCAACAACAATAATAACAGTAATGATTACTCTAAATAGTATAACAAAATACAAAATTTAGAAAAAAAAGGCATCTCGTTATTTCCTTTTTTTTTTTATTTTTTTTTTTTTTTTGCCTTACAGCAACGATTGTATTCATTACTTAACCAAGAAAAAGTAAATACCGAACTCTGGAACAAAATTTCACCGCAGATGGAGAGCAGCTTTCCCGCACGTTAAAAGGATTTCTAAGATCCTTTCAATTTGGTTTTTTAACGCTTTGGCTTTCTTGCACTTCCAGCAGCCTATACCAGAAATAAAAAGTTTTGATGGAATAGGTTGAAGTGAAATTTTCCGTCAGGTGGTTAAGTAATTCCATTCAGAAAAGGAAAGATTTCCTGGTAGCTTATGCGAAATATACACACGCATAACCCACATATACACACATACACACCAGCACACACACACACACACACACACAATCAAACACACACACAAAACAAACCGAAGCAAGCACACAAACATACCCATGGGACTGGACACTTCATTAATGATAAATATTCATATATACAAATATAAATTATTATCAAAGAGGTCAGCTATACTAGATGAGATGTATAGCTATAAAATCTTCAGTTTAGAACTGGATGCATAATCAATAAAAACAGTAGAGCAGATATCAACGGCTTTGGAATTCTTTTTCTGGTCAGGGCTTAATTTTCCATTGCTTGCATATGCAAAGATTAGTCTGGATTATTCTTGACACATTCTCATGTGACTTCTCTACTTGACAACACTGGGATTACCCCAAGATTCTTCTTACCTCAAGAGAATAGCCACTTCCTTATGATATTTCATTGCCTACTTTCATTTGGTAAGGGTAGAAGAGACTCTTTAGCTATGGTAAGCAGCTATCCTATGTGAAGGAAACTCCGAAATCAGCAGTGATATAGACTCCGTACCATGGTTTTATTTTGATTTGAGTCAAAGTTCTCTTGCTTAGAAGAACACTCGGTCTCACTTCTATTTCACAGTTTTCTTTCTCCTGTTATATTTTTCTTTTTCCAAATGGTGTGTTAGAAAGGCTCAATGGAAGGGCCATGGATGCCTGGTTGCTTATCAAGTCATTTTCTTTTCCTTATAAGTTTCTTTATTCTTTCAGAACCACCTTTACTGTCCTCTCTGTAGTTGAACTGGCTATGCTTCAGGGTAATTAAGCTTTGCATGGTGTATCAGATTGGTCATGTTGACCAATTCTCCTGACTTTTTGTCTATAATCAATCACTTTATTCATATTTTTGTACATATTGATTTTGATATAGTTTTTGATAAGTTAGTTTTTAATTATGATGAAAATTTGTTATTGCCATTAATTGTTATACTGTTTGGAGACAGAGTGGAATCAGGAACCATCACGTCCTAGATTTCTTTTGTCAGCTAATGTATTGCAATATTCAAGGTCTGCATTCGAGGATTCAAGACGTTACAGTGGCGTCCAGAGAGTATGGTATTATTTTGTTCTCAGAAACTTTGGTTTAACAAAAGAATCACTCATATATGCTCCATTTAAAAGGTTTTAAGAAGATAATTATTTTGAAACGAGATGGTATTCCTAGAGCCAAGGAAATGAATGTGGATGTTATGAGCGATAAGTAATAAAAGTTAGTGCTACGCATACCAACTTCTATTTGAGTTCGATCTACCAGAATCAAGACATGGGGGATTTAATCTTCGATGACAGAAAGGCCTCGTATGTTTTTTTTTTTTTTTTTTTTTTTTTTTTTTTTTTTTTTTTGGTGAGTTCGGTGCTCAATATAGGGAGTGGCTAAATTCTGTTTCTCGTACTGATTGCCATGGTTCAAAAGATTTTGACTTTGCCTCTAATCAATATGTGAGCAAAGCATAAGGGATGCTACTCACATATCTGGTATCTGCTTAGAACATGCATACACGAACTCCCCTGATATTATAATAAGTAGATTGGGTTTCCAGTTGGGACATCTGATCATGCCTTGATTTCATTAATAGTGAAGACTGAGCAGCCTGTTTCGTATGTGTGAAACTCCTTTAACAATCACATAAAATCTCAAGGAGACAACAATTGCATTTTGAGTGATCTTTCAGGCTTGAATTGGTCACAATTGTATAATAGTACTCAGCAGGCTGTTTCTTTTTATGGTAATCTAGTCAACATGCGCTAAGGTACCGAGTGAATGACAAAATCTGGTTCAATGATGATAGTAGACGTGCTTATTTAGAGTAGCAGGATTTCTATTACCTTTTGAAGGGTAACTAATCATATCTGACTTGCAATAACTATACTCAACTTACAGCTTTTGTTCAGATAGCTTGTGTTTCAACTGAAAAGGAATACAACTTAACCATAAAAGAAACCCTTTCTTGTAAAATCCAGAAACATAAATGGTGGACTACCCTTAAATCTGTACTCTTTGGTGTAAAAATAACAGTTCATCATTTATTTAAATCAGATGGGTCTGTCACTCACTCTACAAAAGGCAATACTAGAATTTTGGCTGATGCCTCATTAGTAATGAAAGAATTGATCTTCCTCATTTCTATTTTCCTGAGGCTAAACCAACTTGATTAGATTCTCGAGTTCGGTAAATTAAAGCTCTCATGCGATACCTTGATACTTTTGGATTTGTATACCCAAATAGGATTTTTCCTTAGTTTCCATAAAGACAGCTGATTTCTTAGCTTCAAAGCTATCGGTTATTTTACACACATGTCAGAGAAGGGATAATGTTACTCCATTATTTAAATGAGTTTATGATAGCTCAATTTCACCTGATTACTGCCCAAATTCCTAGTTTACCGAAACCATAAGGTAACAAAACACAATGGACCGAACAGACCAGAGAAAGGGAAAGGAAAGAATCAATAAGTAACGATACACTAAATAGTAATGATGTTCAGGATAGCAAGAGTACAGCATTGGAAAATGAAAATAGCGAGCTACTTATTCCAGCACATAGAAAGGACATTGATCTTGAGGATAGTGAAGAAATCTAAAATTGTTAAGAAAAGGATTCAAAGAGGAATGAGCTGGTGATATTTACCGATGAGAAGATAAACAGTAAACCAAGTTGGGGAGTGCCTGAAATGGTGGCTATACAGCATGAAACTACAATTGATGAGAAAATACTATTACAACAATTGCTGACGTAACTCATGACGGCAGAAAACTAGACCTTGAGTTAGGATGTGAAACTGATCAAGAAGGAGAACAAGGAGGAGGAGGTCAAACTAAGGCACATTGTGTTGAAGATAGATCAATGGAGACTGGTGGGAATATGGGAAGTGCGCGGAAAAACGGAAAATGGAAAATTTAAATGGAAAAAAAAAATAAAATGAGAGTCTGAAAAAAGAAAATGGGGACACAAATCTTCTCATTTGTATTTTGAAACGAAGGAATTAGTATATGAGTTTATCTTATAGAAAGCGTTATCAATAATTTATATTAAGAAAATTAATTGTCCTTTTAGTTATTACCTTGACGATGACAATTACTCATCACTAGTTTATATGGCACAAGATTTATATCCACAATTAAAATTTTCCTACATAAATGAAACTATTGAAACAATATTAACTGATGTGGAAAATTAATAAGGAAAATTTGAAAAAATTGTAAGACCAGAAAAGGAAAACTTTATAATTCTCCCAATTTCATGCCTTCAAACTCTCAATTGCTTGTTTAAATATGAATGGATTAAATGGCGTAGGTAAAAAAATGAATATGTTATCCTTGTCTCATTATTATGATATAGATGTTTGGTTACTGCAAGAACATAATGTGAACGATGTAAAGGCTTTGAGTTTTTTTACAAATTATTTTGATGTTTTGTTAAATCCAAGTAATAATCTTAAAGGACTGACAGCAGTTTGTGTAAATAAGTTCAAGTTTTTGTCTGTTATTAGCAAGGAAATGGATACGGAGGGAGAGATAATAGGAGCTAAAATATCTTGTTTAAATCATGAAATCCCAATATTGATTAATTATGGTTATTCAGGTAAAAATAAAAAGAAAAGAAGAGAGGATTTTTTAGAAACAAAATCTCATATTTTTGTAAGAACGTTGAAAATGTATTTTTTAGTTGGGATTTGAATTGTGTCACTGACAGATATGTTAGTGCGGGGAAAAAATAATGTAGTGTCAAAATCCTTGCAGGCCTTCATAGAAGATGTTGGATTGAAAGATGTAGCACACACG
Organism: Palaemon carinicauda; assembly: GCF_036898095.1. Taxonomy (NCBI): domain Eukaryota; kingdom Metazoa; phylum Arthropoda; class Malacostraca; order Decapoda; family Palaemonidae; genus Palaemon; species Palaemon carinicauda. The sequence continues at coordinate 118,999,033 of NC_090741.1, forward strand.
TCTAAAGGTATTCCACAATATACTTACTTAGGAAGAGGTTGTGGTTCCTAGATAGATCGCCTCTGTACTAAAGAGCTACCCCATAATGTGAAAAGTACCGAAACAGTACCTGTGGCTTTTTCTGATCGATGTATGTTTTTAGCAAAATTAGGAATAGATGTGCAAAGCGGAAAGGATTATGGAAACTGAATGCATCTTTACTGGAAACAGAAGGAATGAGAATTTTTTTTAAAGGTTTTGGAGTCTTTTAAAAGTTAAAAAAGAAAGTTTCAAAAAATGTACTTGAATGGTAGGAATTTGCAAATGAAATTCAGTTGAATATGAATCAGTTGAATATTACGGTTTTTTTTTTAAGATAGTTGTAAACAAAATATAGCACCGGCATATTCGTTATTTACCTACTTCATAAAGGGTAAATATTTTCTCAGAGAACATCCTTAGTGCTAATCAAGCAAACTATTCATAATCAAACTCTTTGATCAATCTAGCACTCTCATTTTTCCTTTATACTCCTAAACTTATTTACCAATGCATCATTCATGCCTTTTTTTCGAGAATTTTCAATGTAACCATCGGTAACTTAACTTTGCTTAACCTAAGTTTCCTTTCATCAACAAATCATACTGATTTTTTTTTATCAAATGAGCTACTTCATCCAGCATTTTGTCTATACTAACCCTTTTGTCACCATATGGCTTAAAACCTGATTTTAGAGATATTAATATTGTACGGAAAAGAAATGCAGTTTCCATTTTACAAGCGCTTACCAATAAAATAAATTTAAACCTTTCTTCTCCTTAATTTCAGAAACTAATTTCCCAGGACCTTCCTTTGTTGTAATCGCAAAAATGCATAATATATTCTTTTTAATCTGTCAGGAATGTATGAATGTTCAGATAATTGAATAATAACAGTAAACTTTTATTATTATTTATTGTAGAGTAAAATCTTTTCCATATTCACTTCCTTTTTTCAAATGTTTTGTAGTGCTACTCTACTTTCATGGTATTGTTGATTCGTGTGCAATAACGGAAAACATTAATTCCACGATATAAAACAGGATTATATTACACCGCTGGTTTCTTAATAACTCATACACATTCTTTATTGTAGTAACTTCCATTTCTATTTTTCTTCTAGGAAGTTTATCGGAATAATAATGGCTTCTTTCATGAATGGCTTAGGCTGAAAAACATTTATTCTTTTAGAAAATCAGATATGTATCCACATGCGTATATAGATTTACTATCAAATAAAACCATTTCCTCAGAGAAGAGATGACATAATAAATAAATAAGTAAATGTATAAACCAATAGACAAATATATAAGTAAATATGAAAGCAAAAAGCTGAATTGATAATTACACCTAATTAGATAGCCTTTTCTGAGTTATAGGTGGTTGTTATGTATTAACAGAGAGGAAAAAATAATGGAATTCAAGTCTATTTAAGAAGACAAGAAGCTTTTCTACATACAGTTGAGATTATAAATGACACAAAATTTGAACAGTATAAAACATAAAATAGCAAGCTTAAACAGGTTTCTATTATCAGTGTGGAGGTGAGGGAATGATAAATAAAAGCAATAACTTTAGAGTGTACAGGGGTGTATAAAACAGGTGCTAGATATGGGTTTCCCCCTGAATAATACATACATGTGAAATTGGTTGACCTGCTCTTGAGAGGCACACTATAGGCGGGTCATCTTGCAGGAGAAATGCAGGTTTTAGGCGATCAATGGAAACCTAGTCTTCTTTCCCACAAATGTTAATTAAGAAAGTGTTTGCTTTGCGATGGAACCCGAAGAAAGGGCCTTTGTAAGTGGGTGGTAGCTGTAGATTGGTAATGATGGTATGCAAGAAAACGTGCGTTTCCGTGTGCATATCTGCCAGTATGTCTAGCGGAATTGAGTGAATTTTTTCACAACGTGACTTAGGCCCTGGAGAAGGTCGGGTGAGGATTTAGATGAAAAAACTTACCAGGGACGACCAGCAGATTGCCATTCACCATTTCAGTGGCCTAAACATTTAGGGCATCTTTTCGTTTGGTTCTCAGCTCTCAGCTCCAGGAGGACTCAGAGAAGCTGAGTAAACTAATTGGATCCATTGCAGCCAGACATCAAGGCTACTTTCAGGGTAGGATGAAAACCTTCAACCATTCTATTGGCTGGAAAATGTTAGGTGATTGCTTGATGTATGGTGATGCCCTGGAGATTCTCTAATGATATCCACATTGAAGGGGTGATAGTAGTTCGCATGACAGAAGTAATAAAATTAGGGAAAATAATTCTCGATAGCCACACTGAGAGTGCGGTAAATGTACTTTAGGGAGAAATGGCAGTTTGTGTGTCGATGGTTTAAGGCTCACGAGTAGAGTGATCATTGACGGTAAACAGGTGATAATTTCTTCATGAAGTTAATAGGGGACCTACTACGTTTACGTGAATATAGGGAAACGACAATGACATAGAGGAAAAGTTTTCATTACTAAATCCGTGTGTCGATGTACTTTTGAAGCTTGGCATGAAGTACAGATACAAACTCAATCCTTACCATCCTTAATAATGCTTGGCTAAATGAACTTCATCTTCAGTAGCTATGCAGTAGATCATTGAAAGGATGTGGGAGGCCATGGGAGAAAACAAACTACTGTCTTCAAATGTTGTAGTCATCGGGGGAGAAGTTTTCCCAACAGAGGGATGTGCATACTGTCCTACAAGCTTGGTACTCTGGATATTTTTTTTTGTGTGTTTCTGGTAAGGTATTGTAATCCAATCCGAGGTGCATGGCAGATAATCTTTTTCATGAGAGGCCATCTGCAACATGGTTCATTTTCCCAGGGAGGTGTTGAAGGTGACCTTTGTATTCAGCCACCTAAGAGAGGTGTTGGCGTTGACTAATGGACCAGGTGTTAGACTGTCAAATAAAGGCATGTGCCAGGGACATGTGGATTGCACAGAGGGTCTTACCCTCTAATAACTGGTGAATGTGACAGACAGCCAGATGCACAGGCAGCAATTCGCTGTCGAAGGTAGAGTAACCAGAATCTACCTTGGGTAGTTTTCTGCTGAAGAAGGCCACAGGTATGGTTAGGAAAAGAACACCTGCTTTAGTACTGCACCAGTAGTGATGTCACTTACACCCTCAGGAAAAGGAGAGGGGTATGTGGCATGGGATGGTGAGAGCAGCAGTGGTTGGTAGGTCACACTTTACTTCGCAGATAGCCTTTTTCAGAGGGGGACCCCTCTGTGGGTGTTTTGGCTTTCCCTTGAGGGAGGCATAAAGGGGGCTAAATGTGTCAGTGATGGCTGAAAAGAACCAGGGATAATAGTTCATCATGCCTAAGAATTCTTGTAGTCCTTTGATGATTGAGGCTATGAGAAAGCTCTGAACAGTTACAAGCAATCACGAACGATTCATAAGTGTCAGAGGTATGCTCTTTATAAGAGGAGAAGACAAGTATATCATCCATGTAACATACACATAAGGGTAGGTCCCCTAAGATGCCATCCATGAGTCATTGAAAAGTGGTCTAAGCACTACGAATATCAAAACAGGAATAATTGTATATATAAAGCCCAAAGGGGGTGATGATTGCGGTTTTTGGCATATGTTCTAGGTACATGCACACACGATGCAAATAGAATTTAACTTCAGCGACATTGGAGAGGAGGTAGAGGTCCTGTTCCGTCTGCATGTAAAGAAGCCTGTAATCCCCACAAGGGTGTATGGAGCCATTCTACTTCAAGATGATATGTGCGGGAGATAACCAAGGCTTAGGGCATTTAGGTAAAGGCCCACTTTTTCCATGTCATTGAACATTTGTTTAGTAGCAGCCAAACGATTTTAGGTCAGGCACCAGAATCTGACAAAAAAAAAGGAGGTCCAGCCTCTTTATATTGTGATAAATGCCGTGTTTAGTTGGAACTCTGAGCATTTGGCAACGTTCTGAAATGATAACTTTCGAGTATGATGTAGGGCGGGGTGATGTTGGCTTCCGTGGGTGCGTTAATGTGGAGAGTAAGGATAGAGTGGTTAGGTTGAAGAGTTTTCAATCAGTATGAGTCAGGGTTGACTAACAGATGATGAGAAACACCACTCAGGAGATAGAAATATGGGAGAAAATCCTCACCCAGGTCTGCCAA
>NC_090741.1:119010676-119013176 GCF_036898095.1 Palaemon carinicauda
CTGTGTGAAATGCTAATAAAATAAGATAAAAGAATGCTATGAATAAAAATCCTATTTTATTAATTAAAGATTTTTTTTTTTTTAAGAAAAAATCTGAATCTGCAAAATGGTCGTCTGATCAAAACATAAATTTCATTGCCTTCAAAGTACTTTAAATTCGTCTACAATTTCTCATAAGATTAAAATGAGTTTGCACTTTTACTGCAATTTCGAACTATTTCGTGGGGTGTAAAAATTAAAAATAAATCATGAGTTACTCGCTGATGACAGAAACGAAATCCTTATTATAATGGTTATGTTTATTCTTATTTGGACTCAGTTTGTTTAAAGTGTCTTAGGTTTCATACACAGTTCCACACACGTTATCACTAAGTATCTTTTTTGTGTTTTTATGTGGTTATCAAATTGTTAACGGAGAGCTAATTGTCATGTCATAAGTTGTTGTTGTTGATGTTGTTGTTGCTGTTGTTGTTGATTAAACAGATACATTTGCTTTTTTTATTATCACCAATCCAACAGTAAAAGCAACTAATATAATCAATTTTTATATAGTGTATAATGTTAATTATTAAAATATTTTTTTTTTTTTTGTGATAAAGGTTGATCCTTTTTTGTCTGAAACCTTCCTGCTATTTTACAGCATTTCTCGAATCAGAGGAAATGACAAATATATGAAATAGAGTATCTTCTATGGTTTTAATAATGTCAATTGCTGATAAAGCACTTGCTTATTAATTTGTAAATACCGATTCTTCGATAGGGACTGAGATTCATATATTTTTTTTCTGAGAATACTGCACCAGAACCAACCTCCATCAAAGATTTTAAGCTACGTCTATACATCGCATAAGGGGAACTTTTTCTGTAAATGTGATTTAAGGCATGATGTAGATTGTAATTCGGAACATAATCGTATTTCTTTGATTATTAGAATTTATTGTGTTCTAAGGTGGAGGAAACACAAAGAAAGAAAGAAAGAGATGATTTAATAATATTCAAGGAACTTACGCTGAGATATGACAGGGGTTAAAAAAGGGTCTTTTTTCATGGTGTCAATAATTATAGCCTATCTAAGGTTTTGCATTTGTCCTTGGTGGTTAAGAACCAGAATGGCAGTGGAGATCTCAAACAGGCCTATAAGGCACAGTAGGCCATTTTTCAACACTACTCCAAAAAAAGGTTCACCCGAATTTGGTATGCATATACAAACTTGTTGCCTTTTGTAACACTGCAAAGTATCAAGAAGCATATTTTTTTTTCTTAATGTTGTTTGAACAAGCAGGATTTGGAAAAAGTAAAAGTTGTACTGATCATATTTTAATTTTGAGACATGTACAACAATGCGTAGAATATAGAAATACCCTTTTGATGATATTTGTGGACTATGAAAAAACCTTTAATAGTGTGCACCGGCAAATTTTGTGGAGTGTCCTGCATTATTATGAAATTCCTCTTAAATATGTAAATTTCATTAAGTCTGTTCATATGCATAGCAAGTGCAAAGGTAATGTTAATGGAGTCTTATCAATTGAGTTTCCAATGAACAATGAAGTACTCCAAGGGAACATGTCATTTATGTTGTTTATCCTCCTCATGGACTTTGTAATGTGTAAAACAGTCAGAGATTGTGAAGAAGGATTGGACTAGATTGTTGATAGAAATTTAGCAGACCTAGAGTATGCAGATGATTCTGTCCTTCTTAGCAGAACACCACAGGATTTATAATGTTTGCTTACCATAAGGCAGGAAATAACACAATAGGTGGGGCTGAAGATATATAGAATAAAGACAGAGAGAATGAGATTTGGATTATGCAATGGAAGATGAAATATAATTGGAAGGAGAAAGGATTAATAAGATAGAATCATTTAAGTATTTAGGAACAATGATCTCCATTACAGGGTCTATAGAATTAAACTTTAGTGAAATATTAAGAAAAGCAAATCAGATGGGTAGCTTAAGTAAAATCTCACATGAAAATCAGACTTTATTTCAGTCTAGTGAGAACGGTGTTTCTCTAGGGACATGAGTCATGGTATGACAATGAAATAATTTCCATTATATATAGTATATTTGAAAATGAAGCCCTCAAAAGAATATTGGTAAGTAAGTTGCTGGACAGGATTAGAAATAAAACTATAAAAGAGTTTACTCGAGTATCATATGTGGATGAGATCATGATAAGGTGCCGATGGAGACGGTTTGGGAATGCTCTTCACACTCCTCAAGAGATATTAGTTCACCAAACGCTTAACTGGGTTCCACAAGGCACTAGAAGAATTGTAAGACCAAAGCCTACATTGCTTAGTACTACAAAATGAAGAGTAAGAGATGATGAATGGAGAACAATTGAATTAAAAACTCAAGACAGAGACGACTGGCGAGATCTAACTGACAGCCTTTGCGTCAATAGGCGCAGTAGTAGATGATGATGATGATATATATATATATATATATATATATATATATATATATATATATATATATATATATATATATA
>NC_090741.1:119020676-119031787 GCF_036898095.1 Palaemon carinicauda
CTGGTTTACAAATGACCAAACTGTCTCGTTTGCCCAATTTTTGTAAGATACTTAACCCTGGATAGGTACGCTCCTCGGACACCCCTTTAAGGGTATACTCGGACGCGAACGACCCCGACGCCAAAAAAAATTCTTGAAAAATCAGTTTTTTGCAGTAACCTCTTTTTTTCTTTTGCCAAAAAAAACTTCAATGAATGCTTAAAACAACTGTAAAGATAAATACTACTCATCTGCAGAAAAACTATTTATTATAAATATTTTAAAAAATTAAGTAGAAAAAAAAGACCTGACATAAAAATTCATAAAAAAAAGTTTATACATATAGACACAAATCCTTTTAGGAATTGATTCTTGAATGTTTAAGACACATCTTGATGTATTTTGGATGAAGTCATACCCATGGAGGTGAAGATCTGAAATGAGAAAAAAAGGGTAACTTTTTGGGGCCAAAAAAATTTGTCCAAATTTCATGAATTTTTTTGGGTACCCAAATGAAATAGGAAGTTGCTAATTTTTTTAGGGAATAAACATATGTTATCCTAAAATAGAAATATGTAAAAAAATCTTCATTATTTTGTAAATTACATTTATATCAGGGGCCATATCTAAAGGTAATTTTTTGAGTACTTAGATATTTCGTAATAAAATACATATATTTAATATATAATATGATATTTATGCAGGTAAAAATATACCAAAATATCACAAATTCTATACGGAACAAGAATATATATAGATAGGGCAACTTACGCTTCGGATATGTCCACAAAATGGCCGCCAACCACACTGACTCAGACTCCCTAATCTGCCACTTGAAATGTAGGAAGGGTATGTCAATTTCAAGGTGTTATTTACTAATCTAATTATTATTGGATATGCATAAAAATTGTATGGTGGGTTGCTGGATAATTGTCGATTATTTTACGACTATAAAATTAAAATTCTGACCCAAAAAAATTTTTTTGAAGGGAAATAAAATCGAAAAAAAAACAAAAATGTGAAACAATATAATATTTTAGCTAAAAAAATTTGATGATATTCAATCAAAAAAGAAGTAAACAAAATTTTCCGACAAATAAACATCTAGAGGAATCATTACTCTGTGATAGTTCCTTAGTACGTAGTAATTTTGAAAGAAATGGGAAAAAACAAAAAAATGGCAATCACCAGAAAATCGAACACATACCTATATATACGCCATATCTGGCTAAAAAAAAGATAGGCATGGGTAGCCAGATCATCTAGAAACACTTTCCAACACTATAAAAATATAATTTTTGCGACACTACTTGCCAATTCCTTACGGTAACATGACTAAGCAAAAAAATGCAAAACAAATAAAAAGGGGCACTCGCGGAAAAATGGCTAACATTCAAATATACGGCATTTCAGAAGAAAAAAAAATTCAGCCACGTGCTAGGCAAACCATCAAGGCACATTTTCCGACAAATAAACATCTAAATGAATCATTACTCTGTGATAGTTCCTTAGTACGTAGTAATTTTGAAAGAAATGGGAAAAAATGAAAAAATGGCAATCACAGGAAAATCGAACACATACCTATATATAAGCCATATCTGGCTAAAAAAAAAGATAGGCATGGGTAGCCAGATCATCTAGAAACACTTTCCAACACTATAAAATTATAAGTTTTGTGACACTACTTGCCAATTCCTTACGGTAACATGACTAAGCAAAAAAATGCAAAACAAATAAAAAGGGGCACTCGCGGAAAAATGGCCATTCTAATATACGGCATTTCAGAAAAAAAATATTTCAGCCACGTGCTAGGCAAACCATCAAGGCACATTTTCCGACAAATAAACATCTAAATGAATCATTACTCTGTGATAGTTCCTTAGTACGTAGTAATTTTGAAAGAAATGGGAAAAAACGAAAAAATGGCAATCACCAGAAAATCGAACACATACTTATATATACGCCATATCTGGCTAAAAAAAAATAGGCATGGGTAGCCAGATCATCTAGAAACACTTTCCAACACTATAAAAATATAAGTTTTGCGACACTACTTGCCAATTCCTTACGGTAACATGACTAAGCAAAAAAATGCAAAACAAATAAAAAGGGGAACTCGCGGAAAAATGCCCAACATTCTAATATACGGCATCTCAGATAAAAAAAAGACATGCACGTGTTAGCCCAACCATCAAGGCACACTTTCTAACACATAAACATGAAAAAAAAAATGAATAATATACGGCAATTCCTTACTACGTATAAATTTTTACAATTATTGAATAAAAAACAGAAATTGGCAACCGCAGTTAAATACCCAATATACCAATAACTACGTCGTATCTGACAAAAACAAAGTCACGCATGGGTAGCCAGATCATCTAGACACACTTTCCAACACTAAACAAGCAAAAGTTTTACGACACTATTTGGCAATATCTTACGGAAAAATGACTTGGCAAAAAAATGAAAAAAAAATGAAAAAGGGGCACTCGCGGTAAAATGGTCCTCATGGTGATGAACGACATTTTAACTAAAAAAAAAATCATGCACATGGTAGCCAAACAATCCACCAAGACTTTCCACAACTGATAACCTATACAAGTTGCACCATTCTACGACAATTTCATAATACGTAATAACTTTGATAATTATGCAAATTACCTTAGAAGGGTAAACTCGGTCGCGCTCGACCCCGACGCGTCTCAGAAATCGGGGAAGGAGTACAGCTACAGCAATGCATATCTGGACACTACTAGAGCGTGTAGGGGAGACACCTCCTGCAGGTCGATCACCCACAAATTCAGTCACGGGGGTGAGTCACGTGAGAAAAACCTCTTTTTTTTTGACGCTCGGGGTCGCGTACGACCCACCGTACCTATCCAGGGTTAAATCCTCCTTCCTGAAAAACGGTGTCCAAGACACTCTTAACTTGGTGTAAGTTTTATGCAAAAGAAAAGACAACTTATGTTGCAAACCACTTAGGTCATTGATCAGATTTAAGCCCTTGAGTCGTTGAAAAAGCATTTCGAAAGGAAAGTAGAAGTCTGCATACTTAGGTCTGTAGGAAGGCAAATTGAAATCCAAGCCAAATGATAACAAAACTTCCTCTCTTTTGGAGAGAACATAGTTAGACAGATTAAAAATACAATAGTTTCTTTTATTAAAATTAGGAGTAACAACACCTAGTGCTTTAAGTTTTTTTTGATGACGTAGTTGTACTGACGAGACATAATTATTTACAAAATCATTAAAAAGTTTCTGATAAATAAAACGGTCAATAATAGATAAATCCTGAAAAAGTTGTTCTCGTAGGCGACAAACACTAGTACTTGCATTTTCAATAAGTTTCTGTTTCGTTTCAATCTCCTTCTTAAGTAGTTCGTCCAAGGCAATCTTGTAAAATTCGGTGTGATATAGCGAGGTCTTGTAGAGCCTGAACCTAACAAACTTAGGGTGTACTCCATTTAAAAGACAATGCTGCAAGAAATCCAAATCACACTTGGCTTTTTCCTCTCTCAAAGTCGATTTCTCCAACCTTCTCGAGGTGGTCAGGGTCACTGGTGGATAGCGATGCTGAAGGAGTTGCGAAAAGTGCTGAAAACGGCGACATCTCAGCCTAAACGCGAAGAGAAAGACGAACAGAAGTCGATGCAACATCACAGACGTATCAAATGATCACAGGTGAGGATGATATATATGGTGTGCAGCAGGGTCCAAAACACATCAGTAAAAAGGCCATAATTTATTTAGGAAACGTTTCGAACATTGCAATGTTCATTATCAATCTGTAAAAGATATAAATATAAAATTCTTAAAATTCATACAATAATTTAAAACAAAATAGTAAAAGAATATTAAAACATTATTGATTTTATAACAGAAAATCGTGAAAAACTAAAATATTGAAACATAAGAGAACCAGTGCTCACCAAGCCATCCATAGGAAAAGGCGAAGAACGAATGAGTAAGAATTGTTACCCATCTACGACTTCAGTTATGCTAAGAAAAGAGGAGAAGAGGAGGCGTTAGAGTTTAAAGAAGGAACGAGGCGTTTAATGTATAATGACTCAAGGGTAGTTAGAAATTCGCTATGTTTTGTCCCACCAATAATTGAAAAATGTTTTTTGTTTACTTGGGTTTTGCAAATGGCGGCATGATTCCTTATATTAGAAAATTCTGGGTTACCAAGTCTCTGACCAGTTCTGAAGCTGTATCCCATATGGCTACAGTATCTCACCTGCAACAACCTTCGGCAAGATCCAACATAGATACCGGGACATCCCGGGCACTTGAATTTATAAATGATGTTGGACCTCATGAAAGTCTGCAGTTTGTCTTTGTAGCCAAAAAATACATTAATTTTGAGTGGATTGATTGGGATTAGTTTGATGTTGAGGCAGCCGAACTCTTTTTCTATTATTGTTTTAAGTTTGATGGAAAACTTGTTGTCAGATTGGTAAGGAATTGTAGCGAAAATATTTTTCTTTTTTACATTATACGATGGTACTAGAGTGGAGAAATGTCGTGAGAGGAGCTTGTTAATAACCTTGTAAACCATATTTTCAGGGTAAAAGTTTTGCTTGAAAAAATTAACCAAAAATAAAATCTTATAAAAGAGTGACCAACTCGAGGAATAATGCAGAGCCCTATAAACAAGTGTGTATATAGCATTTAGTTTAAAATTTTGGGTGAGATGGCCATGTCGTCCTGATGGAAGTTGCTATTGGGTAGCTTCCTAGGGTGTATTACAACTACGGCGATATTCCCAGAGAATTTACCTTAAAGTACCAGAATTCTAACTCCTGGAGTAAATATCCCTCGTGAAAGGGATATCGCGACATATCAGAGGACGTGTTCTTGACACGCCACATGGCAATCTGCACCCCAAACAGAGATTACGTATCGCAGGGGTCAATTGGCAAGAAACAAAATCGGGAAAGAAAAAGGGGGAGCCACTCCCAAGGCTCCCTATCTCCCGTTTCGTAAGCGTGCCCAGCGCCAATCCTGGTGCCATCTGTATTCCTTGTAGCGTACACGAGGTGCTACAGATACTGTATGTAGGGAGGGGTCCTACAGCCCTTTCTTAGAAAGGGAAGGGAGGTGGGTCCATCAGGACGACATGGCCATCTCACCCAAAAATAGATTTTTCGCGCGTTTTTTGGGCTCAAGCCATGTCGTCCTGATGGAAGTATACCAGAGCATTACTGTATCTGTGGATTCTCAGAACGTGCCGTACTCCCCGGAGGTAATTTTTCCCGGTCCACTAGACCTAGAGACCTAAGATGTTACCGTTATACATCTTTTCAACTAACTATAAACCATGTTAGAGCTTCCTGCCCCCTACAGGGAAGAGTCCTACTAGACTCTGGAAAAGTCTCGAAGAGTACATATACCTATGTATGAATACCAGGCAAGCTAATATAGTGGTCTCACCCTATATTAAGTAAAGCATAGTTTGTAAAGAACCACTGCGTCAATATGAAATATCGACCAGTTCTCCGCACAATACTTGTATTGGACAAAGGTTTATATCCGCATAGGAGGAAACTTCTAAAACCAATGCAACATAGCTTGCATAAAGGAACAATTCTATTAGAATTATCCCAGATAAGGTACATAGAATGAATGCTCAATTATACCAATAAATTGACACAGGTGAAGGAGACGCAAGGTTCTCAAGAACAAGTTTATTGACAGACAATAAATAAGCAGGTTAACAACAATTATTTATATATATAAGGAGAGGATAACCCAAAACTTTAAGCATAAGTATGATAGTAAACAGAACTTGTTTATCTGAAAGAAAAAACATTAAATGCCACTTTTAACCCTGGATAGGTACGGTCCTCGGACACGCCTTTAAGGGTATACTCGGACGCAAACGACCCCGACGCCAAAAAAAATTCTTGAAAAATCAGTTTTTGCAGTAACCTCCTTTTTTCTTTTGCCAAAAAAAACTTCAATGAATGCTTAAAACAACTGTAAAGATAAATACTACTCATCTGCAGAAAAACTATTTATTATAAATATTTTAAAAAATTAAGTAGAAAAAAAAAAAGACCTGACATAAAAATTCATAAAAAAAAAGTTTATACATATATTCACAAATCCTTTTAGGAATTGATTCTTGAATGTTTAGGACACATCTTGATGTATTTTGGATGAAGTCAGACCCATGGAGGTGAAGATCTGAAATGAGAAAAAAAGGGTAACTTTTTTTGGCCAAAAAAATTTGTCCAAATTTCATGAATTTTTTTGGATACCCAAATGAAATAGGAAGTGGCTAATTTTTTTAGGGAATAAACATATGTTATCCTAAAATAGAAATATGTAAAAAAATCTTCATTATTTTGTAAATTACATTTATATCAGGGGCCATATCTAAAGGTAATTTTTTGAGTACTTAGAAATTTCGTAAAAAAATACATATATTTAATATATAATATGATATTTATGCAGGTAAAAATATACCAAAATATCACAAATTCTATAGGGAACAAGAATATATATAGATAGGGCAGCTTACGCTTCGGATATGTCCACAAAATGGCCGCCAACCACACTGACTCAGACTCCCTAATCTGCCACTTGAAATGTAGGAAGGGTATGTCAATTTCAAGGTGTTATTTACTAATCTAATTATTATTGGATATGCATAAAAATTGTATGGTGGGTTGCTGGATAATTGTCGATTATTTTACGACTATAAAATTAAAATTCTGACCCAAAAAAATTTTTTTAAAGGGAAATAAAATCGAAAAAAAAAAAATGTAAAACAATATTTTAGCTAAAAAAACTTGATGATATTCAATCAAAAAAAAAGTAAACAAAATTTTCCGACAAATAAACATCTAGAGGAATCATTACTCTGTGATAGTTCCTTAGTACGTAGTAATTTTGAAAGAATTGGGAAAAAACGAAAAAATGGCAATCACCGGAAAATCGAACACATACCTATATATACGCCATATCTGGCTAAAAAAAAGATAGGCATGGGTAGTCAGATCATCTAGAAACACTTTCCAACACTATAAAAATATAAGTTTTGCGACACTACTTGCCAATTCCTTACAGTAACATGACTAAGCAAAAAAAATGCAAAACAAATAAAAAGGGGCACTCGCGGAAAAATGGCTAACATTCTAATATACGGCATTTCAGAAAAAAAAAATTCAGCCACGTGCTAGGCAAACCATCAAGGCACATTTTCCGACAAATAAACATCTAAATGAATAATTACTCTGTGATAGTTCCTTAGTACGTAGTAATTTTGAAAGAAATGGGAAAAAAACGAAAAAATGGCAATCACAGGAAAATCGAACACATACCTATATATACGCCATATCTGGCTAAAAAAAGAAGATAGGCATGGGTAGCCAGATCATCTAGAAACACTTTCCAACACTATAAAATTGTAAGTTTTGCGACACTACTTGCCAATTCCTTACGGTAACATGACTAAGCAAAAAAATGCAAAACAAATAAAAAGGGGCACTCGTGGAAAAATGGCCATTCTAATATACGGCATTTCAGAAAAAAAAATTTCAGCCACGTGCTAGGCAAACCATCAAGGCATATTTTCCGACAAATAAACATATAAATGAAATATTACTCTGTGATAGTTCCTTAGTACGTAGTAATTTTGAAAGAAATGGGAAAAAACGAAAAAAATGGCAATCACAGGAAAATCGAACACATACTTATATATACGCCATATCTGGCTAAAAAAAAATAGGCATGGGTAGCCAGATCATCTAGAAACACTTTCCAACACTATAAAAATATAAGTTTTGCGACACTACTTGCCAATTCCTTACGGTAACATGACTAAGCAAACAAATGCAAAACAAATAAAAAGGGGGGCACTCGCGGAAAAAATGGCCCAACATTCTAATATACGGCATCTCAGATAAAAAAAAAGACATGCACGTGTTAGCCCAACCATCAAGGCACACTTTCTAACACATAAACATGAAAAAAAATCAATAATATACGGCAATTCCTTACTACGTAGTAAATTTTTACAAATATTGAAAAAAAACAGAAATTGGCAACCGCAGTTAAATACCCAATATACCAATAACTACGTCGTATCTGACAAAAACAAAATCACGCATGGGTAGCCAGATCATCTAGGCACACTTTCCAACATTAAAAAAGCAAAAGTTTTACGACACTATTTTGCAATATCTTACGGAAAAATGACTTGGCAAAAAAATGAAAAAAATGAAAAAGGGACACTTGCGGTAAAATGCCCGACATTCTAATATACGACATCTCAGATAAAAAAAAAGACATGCACGTGTTAGCCCAACCATCAAGGCACACTTTCTAACACATAAACATGAAAAAAAAATGAATAATATACGGCAATTCCTTACTACGTAGTAATTTTTACAAATATTGAAAAAAAACAGAAATTGGTAACCGCAGTTAAATACCCAATATACCAATAACTACGTCGTATCTGACAAAAACAAAGTCATGCATGGGTAGCCAGATCATCTAGACACACTTTCAAACACTAAACAAGCAAAAGTTTTACGACACTATTTGGCAATATCTTACGGAAAAATGACTTGGCAAAAAAATGAAAAAAAATGAAAAAGGGGCACTCGCGGTAAAATGGTCCTCGTGGTGATGAACGACCTTTTAACTAAAAAAAAAAACATGCACATGGTAGCCAAACAATCCACCAAGACTTTCCACAACTGATAACCTATACAAGTTGCACCATTCTACGACAATTTCATAATACGTAATAACTTTGATAATTATGCAAACTACCTTAGAAGGGTAAACTCGGACGCGAACGACCCCGACGCGTCTCAGAAATCGGGGAAGAGTACAGCTACAGCAATGCACATCTGGACACTACTAGAGCGTGTAGGGGAGACACCTCCTGCAGGTCGATCACCCACAAATTCAGTCACGGGGGTGAGTCACGTGAGAAAAACCTGTTTTTTTTTGACGCTCGGGGTCGCGAACGACCCACCGTACCTATCCAGGGTTAAGATACCGAGGTATCAAAGTCATAAAAGTCTGTATTACAAATCAATCACATTAGCGTTAGAAACGCTCGGCACACATGTCTGCACTTATGCTAGGTTCACCTTTGGAAATGGAACAGTCTACGTGGGCAACTCAGTGCCCTCACTCAGTTTGTAGTACGGTATGTAACTACACAGTCACCCTGGAATTAATCGTCCCAATTAAAACCACTGTTCCTCGCAGAGTTAAACAGTAGGGTTAACGACGCGACCCCACTGCTACCACAGATCTCTTTAGTTCCTCTACTTGCTTTGCATAGTGGCGAAAGAACACTCTGGAAGACTTCCAGCCAGTGTATGAACGGAGATGTTCAAAATCCATACAATTAAAGAATTTAAGGATGAGGCAACTTTCCTCGGATCGTGACCTGCGGGTGTACTGTCAGGATCCGCTCTGCGAATAAAATATGTGATTTTCGCTCTGAGTTGATTCAGAGATAAATTTGAGCTGATGTTTCTCCCCTGAATAGTTGACCACCCTTGAAGTCTGAAGTTCTATGAAGATAGACCTTTAGGCATTCTACTGGACATAGAGATGCATCTTCTTTCAGAGGGCAGATTCTCCAGGGACCCCACCTGTTGGTGGGTAACTCATTCTTGGCGAGAAACGTAGGATCCGGAAACAAGGTTCAGTTCTCCCCCATCCAGGAACTGAACACGACCTGCCTCTCTCGAGAGGGCTACAATCTCACTAACCCTGGCCCCGGACTCGAGTGCAAATAGGAAAATAACTTTTTGTGTCAAATCCTTTAACGCACACTCCTCATTGCTCAACAGAGAAGCGAAATGAAGACCTTTGTCTAAAGACCATGAAATGGGCTTTGGAGGTGCTGAAGGTCTGAGCCTAGCGCAGGCTTTCGGAACTTTATTAAAGATCTCGTTGCCTATGTCGACCTGGAAGGCATATAGAATGGGTCTCATCAAAGCAGACTTACACGCTGAAATCGTGTTAGCTGCCAACCCTTGACCATGGAGGTGGATGAAGAAAGATAAGCAGAAGTCTGTCGAGATCTCCTGCGGATTCTTCACCTTGACAAAGGCCACCCATTTTCTCCAAGATGACTCATATTGTCTTCTAGTAGATTTGCACTTATATTCCTCTAGGAAGTCTATGCTGGCTTTCGAAATCCCGAAACGCTTTCTCACCGCTAGGGAGAGAAAATCATGAGCTGCAGGGTCAGGTTTTCTGTAATGAAGCGCAGACAGTCGACTTCTGGACTCGCTGGGTCACAATTGGATCTGGTAGCGGTACAAACTTCAGCCGTAGTTCCAATGCCAGGGGGAACCACACGCTGTTCGGCCACTTGTGGGCCACTATTGACGCTACCCCCCTTGAAGGATCTCAGTTTGTTGAGGACCCTCAACAGAAGGTTGTGAGGAGGGAACAGATAAATCCTGGACCATCTGTTCCAGTCGAGGGACATCGCGTCCACTGCTTCCGCTAAGGGGTCTTCGTACGGGGACACGTACAGGGACAACTTCTTGTTGTCTTTCGTCGCAAAGAGGTCTATCTGCAGTTCTGGGACTTGATTCAGAATGAAGGAGAATGATCCTGCGTCTAAGGACCATTCCGACTCTATCGGTGTGAACCTGGATAGAGCGTCAGCTGTCACATTGCGGACTCCTTGAAGGTGAACTGCCGACAGGTAACACTTCTTCTTTTCCGCCAATCGGAAGATGGCCAACATCACCTGGTTGATAGGTGGTGACCTCGATCCTTGTCGATTCAAGCATCTCACAACTACCTTGCTGTCCATCACCAACCTTATGTGGATCGAGTGACGCGGGGAGACTTTCTTTAAGGTAAGGAGCACTGCCATAGCTTCTAGAAAGTTTATGTGAAAGGTCTTGAATAGCTTGGGACCAAGTCCCCTGGACTTTTTTTCCGATGAGAGTGACCTCCCATCCTCCTTCGAGGCGACTGAGTGAATCGTCACCGACGGGGGAGGTGGCTGAAGAAGAACCGACTTCTTTAGATGTCTGACTTGGGACCAAGGCCTGAGAAGAGTACGTAGCCAAAGCGGAAACTGGTCTTCTCAGATCTCTTCGTGCGTTTGATGCATAACTTCTCCAAACTCC
>NC_090741.1:119044787-119047287 GCF_036898095.1 Palaemon carinicauda
TAAAGCGAAAGTAAAATTTTGGGAAAATGAAGTAGTTGGCTATGTAAATGATCACACCCATGCTGTTGACCAAACCCGCCGTGAAGTCTTGTTAGTACAACAGGAAATAAAGGCTAAATCTATTGCTACCGAAGAGACTGCACAGCAAATAATTTCCCAAACAGTTGAGTCGATATCAAGCGGTGCTGCAACTCAGCTACCGCCGGTGAGACATATTTGCCGTGCAATAAGGCGCTACAAACAAGCTGCTGGCGCTCCTCATCCCATCCCATCAAACCTAGCAGACATGGTCATTCCTTCCGAGTACAAGAAAACTTCTAGTGGTGAAGATTTTCTTATTTATGATAGTGGATTAATTGAGCAGCGTATCCTTTTATTTTCAACACCAACAAACATTAGCCTTCTGGAGAAATCAGATAATTGGTTTGGTGACGGTACCTTTAAGATTGTTCCCGAGTTATTTTACCAGTTGTACACTATTCATTGCTTAACTTCTGAAAGAGTTATTCCGTGTGTGTATGCTCTGCTACCAAATAAACAACAAGCAGCATATGAAGATATCCTTCAAAATCTCCTCACTATAAACCCTAGACTTAATCCAAAGACCTTCCTAATAGACTTTGAACAAGCTGCTAGGAGTGCTATTGAAGAGATCTTCCCCAACGTAACTGTTAAAGGATGTTTTTACCACTTATCTCAAAGCATATACCGTAAGGTGCAAAATGAAGGTCTCCAAACTAAATACCAAACTGACGCCGATTTTTCCTTGCAAATACGTATGATTCCTGCGTTAGCGTTTGTTCCCGCAGAAAAAGTTATTGAAGCGTTTGAGAAACTACAAGAGATGTTGCCACCTGAGGCTGATGCAATAATAGATTATTTTGAAGATACATACATCGGTAGAAGACGTCGAAATACAAGGAGACAGCCACGTTTCCCTATAAGCATGTGGAGTATGTATACTCGTGTTGTTGAATATTTGCCTCGAACAAACAACGCCGTAGAAGGCTGGCATAACCATATGCAAGCAAGCATTACGTCATTTCATCCAAATATATGGAAATTTCTGGGGGTGTTGAAGAGAGAACATGCACTATCCTGCGTCATAATAAATAAAATACTTGCTGGGCATCCAGTACCTCCTAAGCGGAAACGCTATCAGGATTCTAGCATACGAATAGCAAACATTGTGCAAGAATTTGAGAACTGCGATATATTGGAATTTTTGAGATTCATAGCCCACAATCTAAAATTCTAGTATTTAAATCCCTTTTCAATATTTTTGCATGTATTTTTTATTAACAATAATAAAACATTAGTTTTATTAGTTATGTATTTTTATCTTTTTACACCATTGTCCAGGGGTTTTACGAGGGCAATTGTCCCGGGGGCAGTTTTCCTATGGGGGCAGTTGTCCTACGGGGGCAGTTGTCCTACGGGGGCAGTTGTCCTACGGGGGCAGTTGTCCCGGGAGCAGTTGTCAGGGGGCAGTTGTCCCGGGGGCAGTTGTCCGGATACCATATGGGTATATATATATATATATATATATATATATATATATATATATATATATATATATATATATATATATATATATATATATATATATATATATATATATATATATATATATATATATATATATATATATATATATATATATACACAGTGGAACCTCTACACACGAACGTATCTACATCCGAATTTTCCAACATCCGAAGTAAAATTCGAGCAAATTTTTGACTCTACACCCGAATTTTATTTCAACACACAAAGTAAGCAATTTTCGTCGTACTGGTTTTATCCAAATTTTTCTACACGCGAAGTACAATTCGAACACGTTCCTACTCTACACCCGAATGTTTTTTTCGACACCCGAAGTAAACAATACTCGTACGTGTAGTCGGTGCTTATAACGCCTGAAGTGTTTTTTATTTCCGCCGATAGAAGGCAGCACTTCGACCTCGGAGGGACCCTCAATTAGCGCGGCTTGGGTCAGTCCTTTGTTCTCGTCGGCTTCTTGCGGCTATGCTCTGTGCGTTCTGCTATTAACTGTGTTTTAATCGTGATTTTTTACGTGCATCCTTTAACGGTAATTTACGTAAAGTATGGGTCCTAAAAGGCTTAGTTTTGCCATTGGTAGTGGTAGTGGTGAGAAAAGGAAGAAGGAAATGCTTTCTTTAGACGTTAATCAGGAAATTATTGAAAAACATGAGTGAACTTGCTAAACAGTGTGGCCTTAATATGTCGACGATCTCGACAATCCTTAAACAGAAGGAAGCTATTAAAGCAGTGAAACCTTCTAAGGGGATCACCATAATTTCAAAACTCCGTAGCCCTATCATAGAAGAGACGGAACGACTTCTGCTAGTGTGGATCAAGGACAGAGAGATCGTTGGCGACAACATCACCGAGACCGTCATCTGCGAGAAGGCGCACGCCATCTTTACGGACTTGAAGGAGGAGAGCTCTAGGGGTGATGCTGGGGAGAGTTCAACCG
>NC_090741.1:119052287-119058896 GCF_036898095.1 Palaemon carinicauda
CAGATTTTTCAAATGGTTCATTGTTATTTATTACTTTTTATTATTACATTTCCTTATCTCTTCAATTATGAGTTTATATATTAAATAATTTCTTTATTACATCACCCATGTTTCCAGGAAAATAGTTTTTAATGTGGGAGATTTTATTTATCTATGTTTACGTGTGTGTGTATATGGGATTACTTACGATTACTTTGTTAATCAGAAATATTTTATACAAAAAGCCAAGGAAATTACATTAAGCTCCTTTAAGAAAAATAGAAATGGAAATTAATCTAATGACGAATCTGTATTAGTCATTAAGAAAACTGATGTAATACAATCCTGTTTTTGATTATGGAGATAACAGCTTCACGTTATTGTACAAGAATCTACAGAACCATGAAATCAGCACAACAATGCGAAACATTTATATTAGGAAACTAAATAAAAAATATTCTTCGTTTTCAAAGATGACTGCATAAACTATATAAATAATAGTTTAGATGTTAGATGCATAAACAAAGGGAAAGAAGGCAAACAAAAAAAAAATCGGGGCGGAGGGTAAAAAATATATAGATAAAAAAAAGAAAATTCTTGCTCAATGCAATGGTTAATATAAGTTGTTAACTGTATGACTGATCCAAATTCTAGCAGGTGAATATATCTGTGTTTGGGGTGCGTCTTGGAATAGGAGTAATGCGATTTTGACATTTAGGTTTGTTCCCTTTTTTTTTGATACATGATTAATAAAATTTTCGAGTTATAAGAAAAAATAAGCGGAGAATATATTGCTTCCCATATGAGAATCTAACCTTTACATTTTATGAAGAGAATTGCCGTTAACCGGTTAATAATCGTAAATAAGAAAATAAAAAAAAAAATAAATAAAAAAATCATCTCTCTCGCATTAGAACTCATCCGAAATCATGCAAAGGTCAGGGTACTATTTCAAGCTGATAATCACTTCCCCATTCTACTTAATTAAAACAAAATTCTGTTTTGTTTACTTTTTACATTGCTTTACTGTCACTAATCAGATTAGCATGAATTTTAGGGAAAGAAATACAAATTGATTTTCGCTTTAGTCGATATTGACATTTATGCTGCGATACAGACATTCATAACTCAAATAGCTTTTTATGTACTCAGATGATGATTACTTTTCATAACGAGTTAAGATACTGTTTCAGTCGTTTGAATTATATGAAACTGTAAGTTGTGATATATAGTTTTAGATAATTTTTTTTTGGAATATAAATTACAGGTAAGCTCTTGTCTCAAAAAAAAAAAAAATATAATGATTCTTCACGTCTCTATCATTTCTATCATGCTTTGATCATCTAAAATAATCTAAAACGAGAATTTTGGCGGTTAAAAACAAAAAAGATAAAGTAACAATTGAAATGTATTTATCATTATCAATTATTTATTTATGATGGTCAAACATAAACATGGGAATGGAAATATTGACAGGCAAATTATAATGCGGCATACAAATTGACACTGCCAAGGTTCCATCACAAAATAAACACGAAATATAATGTTCAGACGTTTTAATTCACGACACGTATTATGTATAAATCTGAACTCTGACTAAACAATATCTGTTTTGCACAGTGATAAACAATTTCATATCACTCATACCCGTCTTTCATAGAGTCAACTCAATAGTATTGTAAATGTCACATATAAATAGTTTTCTTGGATAACAATCATAGGTTAGTACTCAAACACTATATCTAACTGTTGTGTTGTTCGCCTCTCGGCGAATTATATATACACATATATATATATATATATATATATATATATATATATATATATATATATATATATATATATATATATATATATATATATATATATGTGTGTGTGTGTGTGTGATTGTGTGTGTGTGTGTGTGTGTGTGTAGGTTTATGTGTATAAATGTATTCTTAGCATTTCATGATCGGTAGGTGGAAAGAAGCACGCAGACTTTAAGGAAGAACTTCATGCATTCAAAGAGAAGAGCACATAGTATGTAAAGTCCAGATAATCGCACACCTCGTTCCGAATAATTGTACCCTTTCACTTTGTTACTTCACAGAGAGTAACCTGATAAGTAGTGGAGGAAGAGATGGCAGCGGTAGTGGGCGGGGATAAACACCGGAACTCTCCGCGCAGAAAAGGTGTGGCTAGGTGCACTCCTGTAGAGCAAATTGTACCAAGAATTCCTGTGTCTATCTGTACCTGCAGATCAAAGACCACGATCCATCTATCAACGAGAAAGAGGGGAGAAAAAGGGGGCTTTTCATTTGTTAGTTGTCTTTATTTTAGAATTTATTTTCTTCAGAAGATAGTAATTGATGAATAAACAACACCCAAAAATGATTGTCAATGATAACCGGAAAAAGATATGAATCTCAATTAATTGCAAAGTAAAAAAAAAGGTACATAATAAAAGAGCCCTTATTGTTCAACTAGAAAAAAAAAATAGTGCTTTGAAGCTCAAATGAAAAACCTTATATCTATTAATCCTGCCTGATGCGAACTTCAACATTTTAGAATTCTTCCATGCATAAGGAATCAGTTAAGTGTAATCCCACAAAATGGTCGCATGCTTTAATAAAGCTTAGGTCCAGGCGGTAAAGTTTAGAAAAAAAATAAAAGTAAATATATAATCTTTTCTTGACAATGGCTTCAAAATGGTAATTTTTTGTTCAGAGGATGGATTAAAAATATGCAAAATTCTTGTATAAACATTTGCTATAGTTATTAAACATGTTCTCGTGCATAGACATTTTCGTCTTAGTACTAGAAAAATTGTATCTTTCTATTTTTTATGATGAAATAAGATTAGCGAGTTTCCTTGTGTCCGTCTTTTCAAATAGGTTTTGATGATATATTGTTTGTTTTTACCCACAATCAAATATTATTATTTTTTATTTCAGGTCTTATACTCAAAAAAAATTTAGGGTATTTCTTTTTTGCAATCATGATCTTCAAAAACAGATTTATGGACCCTTTGTACATCTTTAATGATGAGAATTAGGCAAAAATCTCATTTGTTCCTCCTATCCTCGAAAAAAGCTTGTAAATTTTTCTTTTAAATCAACAGAAGTCTCACAGTTATCAAAAGTGATTGGTAATAATCTTGTGGTCAAAAACAGTTTGCAAACATATATATATATATATATATATATATATATATATATATATATATATATATATATATACCTGTATATATATATATATATATATATATATATATATATATATATATATATATATATATATACAGGTATATATATATATATATATATATATATATATATATATATATATATATATACATATATATATACAGGTATATATATATATATATATATATATATATATATATATATATATTTATATATGTGTATATATATTTATATGTGTGTATATATATATATGTATATATATATATATATATATATATATATATATATATATATATATATATATATATGTGTGTGTGTGTGTGTGTGTGTGTATTTATATATATACATACATATATATATATATATATATATATATATATATATATATATATATATATATATTTATATATGTGTAGATATATTTATATATGTGAATATATATATATATATATATATATATATATATATATATATATATATATATATATATATATATTACTGTATGTATATATATATATGTATATATATATATATATATATATATATATATATATATATATATATATATATATATATATATGTGTGTGTGTGTGTGTATATATGTATATATACATATGTATATATATATATATATATATATATATATATATATATATATATGTGTGTGTGTATATATATATATATATATATATATATATATATATATATATATATATATATATATATAAATATATATATATACTGATAATAGAAGTAGAATCAGATTTATTCATAACAGGCAATGGTGTTCCAATATGTGGATTAAAATCTCATCCTACTTTAAAGTTTTTAGATCCAATACGTACTTGAAACCTGAGACGTTGAAGTAAGCATGCAGATTTTTCATGACTTGCTCAGTTTTATGTGAAACTGGTGAACGTTCTTTGTCCTTACATTAAGATTTTGTGAAAATTATAGGTTCTGTGAAGATCATATCCCACAAGCCTCCAGTACATAAACTTTTCTGCATAAGTGACCTATTTATGAACAATCATAAATGTGTACAGACATAAAAATACCTCTTTTAGTTGAGGGGAACATGATCTGAAAAAATAGTTCAATTTACTGTATGTTCTGAACACTGAACTACCCAGGGTTGTATATTCATCGTTGGTGGGTAGCACCAGGGTGGCAATGGAGCTCTCAAACTGAGCCATTGGCACAGCAGG
Source organism: Palaemon carinicauda (assembly GCF_036898095.1). NCBI lineage: Eukaryota > Metazoa > Arthropoda > Malacostraca > Decapoda > Palaemonidae > Palaemon > Palaemon carinicauda. Next base: position 119,056,660 of record NC_090741.1, read on the forward strand.
CCATTTTCTAACTCTAATCTAATATTCACCAAACAACATTGTCTGAACATAAACACCTATGACTGCCTGTCATTCCCTCTGCATCCGTAATAAACTATAAGACCATTTTTTTTTATCATAAATATCTTGTACTTTTGTAATACCACTCTCCTAAAAAAAAAAAAAAAAAAAAAAAGGCTAAACTAATATGCTAATAAATGTTTATAGAGATGGTTACGGTAAATGAGAAATAGCTGGTGATTTAATTTTATCTATTTCTTGAATTTTTTCTTTTAAATATCACCTTATACGGTATAATCATGCACATTTTTTATCATGCATTCTCTGCCGGGTCATACTAGAACTAATATTGAAAGGTGTCTGGAAAGACTGATATTTTTTATGTTACGGTGAAAAGGGTGTCCTATACCTCGAACAAAATCGTGATGTTTTTTTTTATAATGAAATATAAAAGACTCTTTTTTTATAGTTAATTTGCAATTTTATGTTCTCACATAAAATTTTTACCAATCACATGTAAACGAATAATACCATTTTCAGAATATTGAGACAAATTTGTTTTTTTCTTTGAAGCGTAGTTTCCATAGAACAGTTAAAGGGTCTTTCTAGATTTCAAAGAAGAAATGATGCTCTCTAGGACATAAAACACATTGCAACATTTTCAGATCAGAACCCTAGTGATACCCCCCAAAGGATCCATAAAATTTAATGCCCTTTGGCTTGGAGGCCATAATGCAAACTTGGAAAAGCTCAGGTACAAGCTATTCGCAAAGAATAGTTGTGAAAGTAGAAGACTTCCATCAACACATAGAGTGCACAGGATCATAAACCATGTAAGCTACGAGTGCTTCCTATGGAAAGATGCAATTACTGATTTTTTACTTGCATTTCCATTTGAAAGATGACACTGAAGGTATCATTCTCAAAACATATGAAAAAGAAACTAGCTTCAGCACTGTACTTGATCTAAGAGAGCTCAATTGCAAAAAACGTATATCAGGGAAGTTGTACCTGCAGAATGCTACAGGTTACCTGTCATAAGTCAATTGGATTGGATTCAGAGTACACAAATACACCTTTAGCCTATTCTGTAGATGATGATGATAATTATGATAACTAGCTAGTTTATATCATGATGAGAGTGCTCATCTACGAAAAGAAAATAGAAGTATTTGGTATTTTTTCAGCAAATGGGTTTTGCTGTTTAAGTTTACTGTAAAATGTTGAAGCAAGTTACGAATATTTATTTTCTAGAATGATAAAGAGATTATAAAAGGGTACCGTAGTAAATTTACATTTGATACAGAATACCCTGTCCTTATTGTGTATATTAAACTATACAAGTGTTAAATGATACGTAAACAACAGTGTATTTTTTCAAGCGTCATTTGCATGTACCTGGCAGTATTTGGAAATTTATGTTGCATAAATGTATGCAACTGGTGTTGACTTAGGTATTAATAAAACGAATACTGAATGTTTGATATGCTTGGAGAATCGTCTACTATTGATGTGGTTTGTATATGTTAAACTTCTTGTGGTGCTGATCAACAACACTGTTTTTTCATTTGCAAAATGTAATAATTAAATGATCACAAGTGTTCACCATTAGAGAAAAAATATCATAAGTATGGATTATTTGAAGAAAAGAAAATCTAAAATGCAGTCAAGTTTTTGAGCATTTAATAATTTAGAATCCATTCCTTTGGAAAAAAAATTCATACTATTTTCTAAACTAATAGGGACTGTGTCTGCCGTCATTTTTAGCATGGTGCTCATTAAAGCTTTCAAAGGCATGACATCAAAATTTTTCCTGTGTTCCAGTAAAGATTATCATTAATGTGTATCTTTTTTTTTATTACCATTTTATCATTTTGTCATTTCATTGTGTTTTCTGTTTTCCCATTTTTTCAATGTAAAGATAGTCATGACTAGGATCTTACCTTGTCAATGCAATGATAAACCAGGAGAAAATTTCCACGCAACGAAGCATCCCATGAAAGATCTTATATTGTTGTATAAAAATAGCAATCAAGGTAGGTAAATATAATACAGATTATGAAAGTTGCAGTCTTTTTAGAAACCATTCAAATTATCCTGTGATAACCCTGTATAAACAACATTTAAAAGAAACAAATCTGCATCCTGATATTTTGATACTTTGTAAAGTGTTATCAAAAGACAACAATTAGAAAATATCAGTATGAAGTCAAAAAATTTTGTTAGCTACCGCACAC
>NC_090741.1:119069396-119076896 GCF_036898095.1 Palaemon carinicauda
TTGATAGCTCACTCGGTAGAGTCACTGTAGGCATAGTTTCAAGCCGCACAGGTGGGGGTTCGAATCTCCACCCGGCCAGAAGCTGTTACCATAAAATGAATTCCAAGTGGATATATATTCCCAAAGATAGAATTCGGTATTAAATGCCGTTCGTGGGTGATATTTACATTGATTGAAATCACGTGTGCTTGTGATATATGTTCATTTAAAATAACCACGTGTTACAAACTCACGATTCAGCTATCATGGTCGAGATAGGTTTATTTCAAGTCTATGAACAGATTCCTAAAATTCGATAGGAATATGTACGGAGAATTGTCATAAACTTTTATTCTCTCTTGATAGCTCACTCGGTAGAGTCACTGTAGGCATAGTTTCAAGCCGCACAGGTGGGGGTTCGAATCTCCACCCGGCCAGAAGCTGTTACCATAAAATGAATTCCAAGTGGATATATATTCCCAAAGATAGAATTCGGTATTAAATGCCGTTCGTGGGTGATATTTACATATATATATATATATATATATATATATATATATATATATATATAGATATATATATGTGTGTGTGTATATATATGTATATATACATATGTATATATATATATATATATATATATATATATATATATATATATATATATATATATATACATACTTATAATAAAAGTAGAATCAGGATTATTCATAACAGGCAATGGTGTCCTAATATGTGGATTAATATCTCATCCTACTTTAAAGTTTTTAGATCCAATATGTACTTGAAACATGAGACGTTGAAGTAAGCATTCAGATTTTTCATGAGTTGCTCAGTTTTATGTGAAACTGGTGAACGTTCTTTGTCCTTACATAAAGATTTTGTGAAAATTATAGGTTCTGTGAAGATCCTATCCCACAAGCCTCCAGTACATAAACTTTTCTGCATAAGTGACTTATTTATGAACAATCATGAATGTGTACAAACATAAAAATACCTCTTGTAGTTGAGGAGCACATGATCTGAAAAAATTGTTCCGTTTACTGTATGATCTGAACACCGAACTACCCAGGGATGTATATTCATCGTTGGTGCGTAGCACCAGGGTGGCAAAGGAGCTCTCAAACTGAGCCATTGGGCACAGCAGGTTATTTTCTAACTCTAATCTAATATTCACCAAACAACTTTGTCTGAACATAAACCCCTATGACTGCCTGTCATTCCCTCTGCATCCGTAATAAATTATAAGACCATTTTCTTTTTTTTTCATAAATATCTTTTACTTTTGTAATACCACTGTCATAAAAGAAAAAATATGGCTAAACTATGTGCACAGATTATGCTAATAAATTTAATTCTATCTATTTCTTAAATGTTTTCTTTTAAATCTCACCTTATACGGTATTAACATGCACATTTTTTATCATGCATTCTCTGCCGGGTCATACTAGGACTAATATTGAAATGTGTCTGGAAAGACTGATATTTTTTATATGTTTCGGTGAAAAGGGTGTCCTATACCTCGAACAAAATCGTGATGTCTTTTTTTTTATATTGAGATATAAAGGATTTCTTTTATAGTTAATTTGCAATTTTATGTTCTCACAGAAAATTTTTACCAATCACATATAAACGAATAATACCATTTTCAGAATATTAAGACAAATTTGTTTTTTTTTTCTTTGAAGCGTAGTTTCCATTGAACAGTTGAAGGGTCTTTCTAGATTTCAAAGAAGAAATGATGCTCTCTAGGACTAAAAACCCATTGGAAAATTTTCAGATCAGAACCCTAGTGATACCCCCAAAGGATCCATAAAATTTAATGCCCTTTGGCTCGGAGGCCATAATACAAACTTGGAAAAGCTCAGGTACAAGCTATTCACAAAGAATAGTTGTGAAAGTAGAAGACTTCCATCAACACATAGAGTGCACAGGATCATAAACCATGTATGCTACGAGTGCTTCATATGGAAAGATGCAATTACTGATTTATTTACTTGCATCTCCATTTGGCCATGTTGAGAGAATGGAAAATGGCTGTCTGCTAAAGAAGGTGATGAATGCAAGAGTTGATGGGAGAAGTACAAGAGGAAGGCCAAGGTTTGGGTGGATGGATGGTGTGAAGAAAGCTCTGGGTGATAGGAGGATAAATGTGAGAGAGGCAAGAGAGCGTGCTAGAAATAGGAATGAATGGCGAGCGATTGTGACGCAGTTCCGGTAGGCCCTGCTGCTTCCTCCGGTGCCTTAGATGACCGCGGAGGTAGCAGCAGTAGGGGACTCAGCAGTATGAAGCTTCATCTGTGGTGGAAATGTGGGAGGTTGGGCTGTGGCACCCTAGCAGTACCAGCTGAACTCGGCTGAGTCCCTGGTTAGGCTGGAGGAACGTAGAGAGTAGAAGTCCCCTTTTTTGTTTTGTTTCTTGTTGATGTCGGCTACCCCCCAAAATTGGAGGAAGTGCCTTTGGTATATGTTTGTATGTATGTATCTCCATTTGAAAGATGACACTGAAGGTATCATTCTCAAAACATATGAAAAAGAAACTAGCTTCAGCACTGTACTTGATCTTAGAGGGCTCAATTGCAAAAAAGAAAAAAAAAAACGTATATCAGGGAAGGTGTACCTACAGAATGCTACATGTTACCTGTCATAAGTCAATTGGATTGGATTCAGAGTACACAAATACACCTTTAGCCTATTCTGTAGTTGATGATGATAATTATGATAACTAGCCAGTTTATGTCATGATGACACTGTTCATCTACGAAAAGAAAATAGAAGTATTTGGTATTTTTTCAGCAAATGGGTTTTGCTGTTTAAGTTTACTGTGAAATGTTGAAGCAAGTTACGAATATTTATTTTCTAGAATGATAAAGAGATTATAAAAGGGTACCGTAGTAAATTTACATTTAATACAGAATACCCCTGTCCTTATTGTGTATATTAAACTATACAAGTGTTAAAATGATACGTAAACAACAGTGTATTTTTTTTTCAAGTGTCATTTGCATGTACCTGGCAGTATTTGGAAATTATTGTTGCATAAATGTATGCAACTGGTGTTGACTTAGCTATTAATAAAACGGATACTGAATGTTTGATATGCTTGGAGAATCGTCTACTATTGATGTGGTTTTAAGTATATGTTAAACTTCTTGTGGTGCTGATCGATGTAATAATTAAATGATCACAAGTGTTCACCATTAGAGAAAAAAATATCATAAGTATGCATTATTTGACGAAAAGAAAATCTAATATGCAGTCAAGTTTTTGCACATTTAATAATTTAGAATTCATTCCTTTGGAAAAAAAAAATTCAAACTATTTTCTAAACTAATAGGGACTGTGTCCGCCGTCATTTTTTGCATGGTTCTCATTAAAGCTTTCAAAGGCATGACATCAACATTTTTCTTTGTTCTTTTCTTGTGTTCCAGTAAAGATTATCATTAATGTGTATCTTTTTTTTTTAATTACCATGTTATCATTTTGTCATTTCATTGTGATTTTTGTTTTCTCATTTTTTTCAATGTAAAGCTAGTCATGACTAGGATCTTACCTTGGCAATGCAATAATAAACCAGGAGAAAATTTCCACGCAACGAAGCATCCCATGAAAGATCTTATATTGTTGTATAAAAATGGAAATCAATGTAGGTAAATATATTACAGATTATGAAAGTTGCAGTCTTTTTAGAAACCATTCAAATTATCCTGTGATAACCCTGTATAAACAACATTTAAAAGAAAACAAATCTGCATACTGATACTTTGTAAAGTGTTATTAAAAGACAACAATTAGAAAATGTCAGTATGAAGTCAAAATTTTTTTTTAGCTACCGCACACCAGATTGGAAGCCTATAGAAGGATAACTCAATAAAGTTGCCTGATCTATGGCTGTTTTTTTTTTTTTTTTTTTTTTTTTTTTTTTTGCATTGAGCTAGGGCCAAAGAACAGGGAAAGGCTAAAAAAGTGTCATCATAAAGTTAATGACAGATTCGGGTGGGATGATATCCACTTGTAAGTTTGTATATGCATTCGAAATTGGGAGGAACCTCTTTTGGGGTAGTGTTGGAGAATTACTTACTATGCCTTATAGGCCTGTTTGAGATCTACACTGCTACTCTGGGTCTAATCACCGAGGACTAAATTACAACACTAGATAGGCTATAATTGATGACACCATGAAAAAAACTTATTTTTAACCCCAGCCCTATCTCAGCGTAAACTCCTTCTTCTTCTTTCATTTTTTTCCCTTCATATAAGAACATAAAACTCGTCTTTTTTTTTAATAATAAAAGAAATACTATTTTGCTCCAAGTTATCATCTACAGCAGGCCTTAAAAGATACTTACAGAAAAAGTCGCCATTATGTGATGTATAGACGTAGCTTAAAATCTTTGATGGGAGTCGGTTCTGGTGCAGTATCCTCAGAAAAAAAAAGAAGTGAATCTTAGTCCATATCGAAGAATCGGTATTTACTAATGAATTAGCAAGTGTTTTATCAGCAATTGACATTATTAAAACCATAGAAGATACGCTACTTCATATATTTGTCATTTTCTCTGATTCAAGAAATACTGTAAAATAGCAGGAAGGTTTCAGACAATAAAAAGACAAACCTCTATCAAAAATTTAATATCTTATTAATATACAGTATACACTGTACAAAAAAAATTAAGTATATTAGATGCTTGCACTGCTGGACTGATGATAATGAAAAAGCAGATGCATCTGTTTAATTAACTACAACAACAACAACAACAACAACAACAACTTATGACATCACAATGACCTCTCCCTTAATAATTTGAGAACCACATAAAAACAGAAAAAAAAATACTTAGTGACAACATGTGTGGAACGGTGTATGGAATTTGAAACACATTAAACAAACTGTCTAAATAAGAATTCCCATAATAATCATAATAATGATGATTTTTTTTTATCTGTCATAAGCCAGTGACCCATGATTTTTGTTTAATGTTTACAGCCCATGAGATAGTTCCAAAGTGCAGTAAAAGTGCGAAACCATTTTAATCTTTGAATAATTGTATACGAATTTACTGTAATTCAAAGGCGATGAAATTTATGTTCCGGTCAGAAGACTATTTTGTACATTGAGATATTATCTTTTTAAGACCCCCCCCCCCCACCCAAATAAAAAAAGAACAAACACACACACACACACACACACACACACACACACACACAAATGTTCCATTAATAAAATAGGATTTTAAATTATAGCATTTTTTTTTATCTTATTTTATTTGCATGTCACACTGATTATGTATATATTCCTTCCCGAATTTATTCAGACCAGCTCCATGGGAATCGAATTTTACTCAATGAACTGGAGAATCTTCTATAACTTATTAACAATACAAAAGGATTAGAGGAATATAAAAGGGATATGTTGTGTAATATTATGAATTCACAAATAAAAGTTAAAAGGATAAGAAAAAAAAAAATGTCTATTATTATAGTCGCTGATATGTCATTGAGAAAGCATGGGAAAAGGTTTTTTGGAATTAGGTTAAATCTAATCTAAGCTTTAAGATAATGAAGTGCACCTCATGAGACAAATGTGCAATTACAGAACATATTTCAAAAAGGTTTATTGTTATTTATTACTTTTACTCTTATGTTTACTTGTCTCTTTAACATGAGCTTATTTATTTCACAAGTTATTTATTATATCACCCATGTTTCTAGGAAAATAGTTTTTTACTATTTTTTTTTTATTTAATTGTGTTTATGTATGTGTGTCGCGTGCATTCGTGATTATTTATGATTACCCTTTTCAGCGGAAACCTTTTATACTAATAGCCACATGAAATCCTTTAAACGGCTTAGAAGAAAAATAGAAATGGAAATTAATCTAATAAGAATCTGTATCAGTCATGAAGAAAACAGCCATGTAATACAATCCTTGTTTTATATAATGGCAATAACAGCTTCCCGTTATTGCACAAGAATCAGCAAAGCCGTGAAACCAGTACAATAATACGAAACATTTATAATAGGAAACTGAATAAGATTTTTTTTTTCCGGGCTTAGAAAGGTGTGTTGCAAACATTTTATTAGCTCAGTGTTCATGCATTCTTTACACATATGAAACGGAATATATTATCCACTTGTCTTTGTAACATGAGAAAGTCTCATGAAATTAATTTCTAAAATACAAGAGCAGAATGGCTGAAACTTCTTTCTTGGTCATCGGTTATGCAATGGTAACTTTTTTTTTTTATTCACAACCAACCCTGATCTTTTTTTTTATATATAAAGTATTTCAAAAGCATCGGTGCAACGTAGTGAATGTAAAGGAAACGACGAATCAAGTGAAATAAGTTCAGGACAATATCCTAGAGAAAAGAATGTATAGTTTAGTAATCTTAAGTTGTTGAAGATTAATTAGAAAATTCTCCGAAGATGATAGGAAACAGGTGTTATGATAAAATGCCCTATATTTACACGAAAGAATAATGTGTTTTCTATAAAAGATTTTCTTCATTTTATACATGGTTAATAAACTTCTCGAATTCTAAGAGAAAACAAGCGAAGAATATCTTCCTTCGCCTTTAAGAATATAAACTTGGCCTTTTATGAAGAGGATTGCCGTTAACTAATCAGATCGGCTTTAATTCAAGGAAAAGCAGTGCCAATTAATTTTTGCTTCGGTGGATATTACCATTTATGCTATGATACAAAATTAAAATTATTATTCTCAGATATTGATTACTTTTGATGACGAGTAAAGATACTGGTTCATTGGATTGAATCCCATGAAATTCCAAGTTATGATTTATAGTCTTGAAATGTTTTTTTTTTTCTGAAATACAAATTACAGGTAAGTTATTGTCTCTCTAACTAAAAAGTAAAATGACTCCTCTTGTCTTTATCATTTCTGTCATGGTATGATCATCTTCTAAGATGATCTAAAACAAGAATTTTTGCGGTTAAAAAACAAAAGAGAGAAAATACCCATTTCAAAATATATTTATCATCAAAAATTATTTATTTTAGATGGCCAAACATAAACATGATTACCCTTGTTATCTCTAAACAGTAAAGGCAAATGATTGAGAATATTAACATTCAAATAATATTACAGCATAAAAGTTAACACTACTGAGGTTATATATGAATACCCAATCAAATATTTGGACGCTTATATTCAGGAAATGTATTTTGTCAAAATCAGACCACTGACTGAACCAATATCCAGTTTGCACAATAATGAACACACACGCACTCAATATATATATATATATATATATATATATATATATATATATTATATATATATATATATATATATATGTGTGTGTATATATATATATATATTATATATATATATATAATATATATATATATATATATATATATATATATATATATATATATATGTATATATATATATATATATATATATATATATATATATATATATATATATATTATATATATATACTATATATATATATATATTTGAATGATCCCTGGTCCAGGATACCTGTATACCAG
>NC_090741.1:119084938-119089938 GCF_036898095.1 Palaemon carinicauda
CCGAATATGTCATTAACTTTATGATGAAACATTTTTAGCCTTACCATGTTCTTTAGCACTAGCTCAATGCTAAAAAAAAAAAAAAAAAAAAAAAAAAAAAAAAAAAAAAAAAACATAGACCAGGCATCTTTATTGAGTTATCCTTCTATATGCTTCCAAACTGGTGTGCGGTAGCTGACGAAAGTTTTTTGACTTCATACTGATATTTTCTAATTGTTGTCTTTTGATAACGCTTTACAAAGTATGAGGATGCAGATTTTTTTTCTTTTAAATGTTGTTTATACAGGGTTATCACAGGAGAATTTGAATGTTTTTTAAAAAGACTGCGACTTTCACAATCTGTATTATATTTACCTACCTTGAAATAATATAAAATGGCCTCCTGATTTCCATCTTTTTTTATAATATATGATCTTTCATGGGATGCTTCGTTGCGTGGAAATTTACTCCTGGTTTATCATCGCATTGCCAAGGTAAGATCCTAGTCATGACTAGCTCTACATTGAAAAAATGGGAAAACAGAAATCATAACGAAATGACAAAATGATAATATGGTAATTAAACAAAAAAAGATACACATTAATGATAATCTTTACTGGAACACAGGAAAACAACAAAGAAAAATTTTGATGTCATGCCTTTGAAAGCTTTAATGAGCACTATGCAAAAAATGACGGCAGACACAGTCACTATTAGTATAGAAAATAGTTTGAATTTTTTTTCTTAACGGATGAATTCTAAATCATTAAATGCGCAAAAACTTGACTGCATATTAGATTTTCCTTTCTTCAAATAATGCATACTTATGATATTTTTTTTTCTAATGGTGAACAATTGTGATCATTTAATTATTACATTTTGCAAATGAAAGAACAGTGTTGTTGATCAGCACCACAAGAAGTTTATCATATACTTGAAACCACATCAATAGTAGACGATTCTCCAAGCATATCAAACATTCAGTATTCGTTTTATTAATAGCTAAGTCAACACCAGTTGCATACATTTATGCAACATAATTTTCCAAATACTACCAGGTACATATAAATGATACTGGAAAAAATGCACTACTGTTTACCTATCATTTAACACTTGTATAGTTTAACACACACAATAAGGACAGGTATTCTGTATCGAATGTAAATGTACTACGGTACCCTTTTATAATCTATTTATCACTCTAGAAAATAAATGTTCGTAACTTGCTTGAACATTTTACAGTAAACATAAATGGAAAAACCCTTTTGCTGAAAAAATACCAAATACTTCTATTTTCTTTTCGTAGATGAGCAGTGTCATCATGATATAAACTAGCTAGTTATCATAATTATCATTATCATCGACAGAATAGGCTAAAGGTGTATTCGTGTACTCTGAATCCAATCTAATTGACTTATGACAGGTAACCTATACCATTTTGCAGCTACACCTTCCGTGGCATACGTTTTTGCAATTGAGCCCTCTTAGATCAAGTACAGTGCTGGAGCTGGTTTCTTTTTCATATGTTTTGAGAATGATAGCCTCAGTGCCATCTTTCAAGTGGAGATGCAAGTAAAAAGATCAGTAATTGCATCTTTCCATATATAGCACTCGTAGCTTACATGATTTATGATCCTGTGCACTGTATGTGTTGATGGAAGTCTTTTACTTTCACACCTATTCTTTGTGAATAGCTTGTACCTGAGCTTTTCCGAGTTTGTATTATGGCCTCCAAGCCAAAGGGCATTAAATTACATCGTTCCCTTGGGAGTAGCACTGGGGTTCTGATCTGAAAATGTTCCAATGTGTTTTATATCCTAGAGAGTATAATTTCTTCTTTGAAATCTAAAAAGACCCTTCGACTGTTCTATGGAAACTACGCTTCAAAGTAAAAAAACAAATTTGTCTCAATATGCTGAGAATGGTATTATTCGTTTATATGTGATTGGTAAACATTTTCTGTGAGAACATAAAATTGCAAATTAACTATAAAAAAAATATCTTTTATATCTCATTATAAAAAAAAGACTGAACGATTTTTTTTCAGGTCATGTTCTCCTCAACTTTAAGATGTATTTTTATGTCTGTACACATTTATTATTGTTCATAAATAAGTCACTTATGCAGAAAAGCTTCTGTACTGGAGGCTTGTGGGATAGGATCTTCACAGAACCTATAACTTTCACAAAATCTTTATGTAAGGACAAAGAACGTTCACCATTTTCACATAAAACTGAGCAATTCATGAAAAATCTGAATGCTTATTTCAACGTCTCAGGTTTCAAATACATATTGGATCTAAACACTTTAAAGTAGGATGAGATATTAATCCAAATATTGGGACACCATTGCCTGTTATGAATAATCCTGATTCTACTTTTATTATATATATATATATATATATATATATATATATATATATATATATATATATATATATATATATATATATTTATATATATATATATATATATATATATATATATATATATATATATATATATATATATATATATATATATATATATATATATATATATATATATATGATAAATTTTTTGCACATTTAAACGTGTTTCTTTCATATTTCAAATAAGCCATATATATTAATATGGTCACTGGCATACAGATATCCTGGCGAGGGTTCAAATCCCCGCCGGTCCGATATCATAGTCTTTGGGCGGTTCCGCCTTGGGCTCTGATCCCGAGGTCCTTAAGAGAATCCAGACTTTAATGTATTAATATATATGGCTTATTTGAAATATATATATATATATATATATATATATATATATATATATATATATATATATATTTATATATATATATATATATATATATATATATATATATATGTATATACATATATACATATATATATATATATATATATATATATATATATATATATATATATATATATGTATATATATATATATATATATATATATATATATATATATATATATATATATGTATATATACACACACACACATATATATATATATATATATATATATATATATATATATATATATACACATATATAAATATATATATATATATATATATATATATATATATATGTATATATATATATATATATATATATATATATATATATATATATATATATATATATATATATATATATGTATATATATATTTGCAAACTGTTTTTGACCACCGGATTATCATCAATCACATTTGATATGTGTGAGACTTCTGTCAATTTAAAGATAAATTTACAAGGTTTGTTCGAGGATAGGGGGAACAAATTAGATTTTTGCTATATCCTCATCATTAAAAATGTACAAAGGGACCATAGATCTATTTTTGAAGATCATGAATGCAAAAAAGAAATACCCTTAAATTTCTTTGAGTATAAGACCTGAAATAAAAAAAGATAATATTTGCTGGTGGGTAAAAACAAACAATTTATCATCAAAACCTCTCTGAAGAGACTGACACAAGGAAACTCACTAATCTTATTTCATCATAAAAAATAGAAAGAAACAATTTTTCTAGTACTAAGACGAAAATGTCTAGCCTTTGTTTGAGTGTCAGATAGTCAAAAAATTCTCGCTAACTTTAGCTTATGCACGAGAACATGTTTAATAACTATAGTAAATGTTCAAACAAGAATTTTGCATATTTTCAATCCATCCTCTGAACAAAAAATTACCATTTTGAAGCCAATGTCCAGAAAAGATTATTTATTTATTTATTTTTTTTTTTAAACTTCACCGCCTGGACCTAAGCTTTATTAAAGCATGCGATCATTTTGTGGGATTACACTTAACTGATTCCTTATGCATGGAAGAATTCTAAAATGTTGAAGTTCGCATCAGGCAGGATTAATAGATAGAAGGTTTTTCATTTGAGCTTGAAAGCACTATATTTTTTTCTAGTTGAACAGTAATGGCTCATTTATTATGTACTTTTTTTGACTTTGCAATTAATTGAGATTCATATTTTTTCCGGTTATCATTGATACTCATTTTTGGGTGTTGTTTATTCATCAATTACTATCTTCTAAAGAAAATTAATTTTAAAATAAAGACAACTAACAAATGAAAAGCCACTTTTTTCTACCCTCTATCTCGTTCATAGATGGATCACGGAATTCTTGGTACAATTTGCTCTACAAGAGTGCACCTAGCCACACCTTTTCTGCGCGGAGAGTTCCGGTGTTTATCCCCGCCAACTACCGCTGCCATCTCTTGCTCCACTACTTATCAGGTTACTCTATGTGAAGTAAGATAGCCAAAGGGTACAATTATTCGGAACGAGGTGTGCGATTATCTATACTTTACATACTATGTGCTCTTCTCTTTGAATGTATGGCGATCTTCCTAAAAGTCTGCGTGGTTCTTTCCACCTACCGATCATGAAATGCTAAGAATACACTTACATATATACGCACAAACTTACATACACACACACACACACGCACATACACACACACACACACACACACACACATATATATATATATATATATATATATATATATATATATATATATATATATATATATGTATATATATATATATATATATATATATATGTATATATATATATACATATATATATATATATATATATATATATATATATATATATGTATATATATATATATATACATATATATATATATATATATATATATACTGTATATATATATATATATATATATATATATATATATATATATATATATATATATATATATATATATAATTCGCCGAGAGGCAAACAACACAACAGTTAGATATAGTGTTTGAGTACTAACCTATGATTGCTATCCGAGGAAACTATTTATATGTGACATTTACAATCCTATTGAGTTAACACTATGAAAGACGGGTATGAGTGATATGAAATTGTTTATCACTGTGCAAAACAGATATTGTTCAGTCAGAGTTCAGATTTATACATAATACGTGTCCTGAATTAAAACGTCTGAACATTATATTTCGTGTTTATTTTGTGATGGAACCTTGGCAGTGTCAATTTG
>NC_090741.1:119094938-119097438 GCF_036898095.1 Palaemon carinicauda
TTGGCATTCAATTAATGATAAATTTTGCACATTTTTACGTGTTTTTCATATTCAAATAAGCCATATATATTTTTGATATATTAATGTCTGGATTCTCTTAACAACCTCGGGATCACAGACCCAGGCGAAATCTCACAAAGACAAGAGCTTGGCTCCGGCCGGGAATCGAACCCTGGTCGGCAAGCTTATATAGACAGTGACTAACCCACTTGGCCACGAACAAAGATAAAAGTCAATGACAATTCTACTGTACTTATGCCTGTCGAATTCAGGTATTTTGTACTTAGAATTGAAATCAACCCATCTTCACCATCGTAGCTAATTGGTAGTTTGTTACTTGGCATTCAATTAATGATAAATTTTGCACATTTTTACGTGTTTTTCATATTCAAATAAGCCATATATATTTTTGATATATTAATGTCTGGATTTTCTTAACAACCTCGGGATCACAGACCCAGGCGAAATCTCACAAAGACAAGAGCTTGGCTCCGGCCGGGAATCGAACCCTGGTCGGCAAGCTTATATAGACAGTGACTAACCCACTTGGCCACGAACAAAGATAAAAGTCAATGACAATTCTACTGTACTTATGCCTGTCGAATTCAGGTATTTTGTACTTAGAATTGAAATCAACCCATCTTCACCATCGTAGCTAATTGGTAGTTTGTTACTTGGCATTCAATTAATGATAAATTTTGCACATTTTTACGTGTTTTTCATATTCAAATAAGCCATATATATTTTTGATATATTAATGTCTGGATTCTCTTAACAACCTCGGGATCACAGACCCAGGCGAAATCTGACAAAGACAAGAGCTTGGCTCCGGCCGGGAATCGAACCCTGGTCGGCAAGCTTATATAGACAGTGACTAACCCACTTGGCCACGAACAAAGATAAAAGTCAATGACAATTCTACTGTACTTATGCCTGTCGAATTCAGGTATTTTGTACTTAGAATTGAAATCAACCCATCTTCACCATCGTAGCTAATTGGTAGTTTGTTACTTGGCATTCAATTAATGATAAATTTTGCACATTTTTACGTGTTTTTCATATTCAAATAAGCCATATATATTTTTGATATATTAATGTCTGGATTCTCTTAACAACCTCGGGATCACAGACCCAGGCGAAATCTCACAAAGACAAGAGCTTGGCTCCGGCCGGGAATCGAACCCTGGTCGGCAAGCTTATATAGACAGTGACTAACCCACTTGGCCACGAACAAAGATAAAAGTCAATGACAATTCTACTGTACTTATGCCTGTCGAATTCAGGTATTTTGTACTTAGAATTGAAATCAACCCATCTTCACCATCGTAGCTAATTGGTAGTTTGTTACTTGGCATTCAATTAATGATAAATTTTGCACATTTTTACGTGTTTTTCATATTCAAATAAGCCATATATATTTTTGATATATTAATGTCTGGATTCTCTTAACAACCTCGGGATCACAGACCCAGGCGAAATCTCACAAAGACAAGAGCTTGGCTCCGGCCGGGAATCGAACCCTGGTCGGCAAGCTTATATAGACAGTGACTAACCCACTTGGCCACGAACAAAGATAAAAGTCAATGACAATTCTACTGTACTTATGCCTGTCGAATTCAGGTATTTTGTACTTAGAATTGGAATCAACCCATCTTCACCATCGTAGCTAATTGGTAGTTTGTTACTTGGCATTCAATTAATGATAAATTTTGCACATTTTTACGTGTTTTTCGTATTCAAATAAGCCATATATATTATCGACAGGCATAAATACAGTAGAATTGTCATTGACTTTTATCTTTGTTCGTGGCCAAGTGGGTTAGTCACTGTCTATATAAGCTTGCCGACCAGGGTTCGATTCCCGGCCGGAGCCAAGCTCTTGTCTTTGTGAGATTTCGCCTGGGTCTGTGATCCCGAGGTTGTTGAGAGAATCCAGACATTAATATATCAAAAATATATATGGCTTATTTGAATATGAAAAACACGTAAAAATGTGCAAAATTTATCATTAATTGAATGCCAAGTAACAAACTACCAATTAGCTACGATGGTGAAGATGGGTTGATTTCAATTCTAAGTACAAAATACCTGAATTTGACAGGCATAAGTACAGTAGAATTGTCATTGACTTTTATCTTTGTTCGTGGCCAAGTGGGTTAGTCACTGTCTATATAAGCTTGCCGACCAGGGTTCGATTCCCGGCCGGAGCCAAGCTCTTGTCTTTGTGAGATTTCGCCTGGGTCTGTGATCCCGAGGTTGTTAAGAGAATCCAAACATTAATATATCAAAAATATATATGGCTTATTTGAATATGAAAAACACGTAAAAATATGCAAAATTTATCATTAATTGAATGCCAAGTAACAAACTACCAATTAGCTACGATGGTGAAGATGGGTTGATTTCAATTCTAAGTACAAAATACCTGAATTCGACAGGCATAAGTACAGTAGAATTGTCATTGACTTTTATCTTTGTTCGTGGCCAAGTGGGTTAGTCA
>NC_090741.1:119099938-119102438 GCF_036898095.1 Palaemon carinicauda
ACAAACCAAAAAAAAAAGAATTATAGTAATGAAATAATAAATAAAAAACGAGTTGTAATGTAACACTTTACCTTAGCGACAGGCCAGCGCTGGTGTAGGGACTTCTACGCAGGAGGAGACGGAAGATCAGCAAGGAGGTAGGGACGGTGGCTTTGTACGATAACGTGTACGATAACTTACACTAACTTACACTTCTACGTGAACTTTAACTTAACTTAGCTAATTTTTTGTTTTTTCCATTTTATAATTTTTTATTTTTTAATTTACATTTTTCTTTTCTTATTTTTTTTTCATTACTTTCACTCAATTCGGTCTTCCTTTTCTTTGCTTCACTTTCTTTCTTTTCTTCATGATCACTAGACTGTTTTAAAGATTTTTTAAAGAAACTATATAGTGAAAGTTGCTTTGTACGGCTTTTGAGGATTTTTCTAAAATGCGTTAAGCAAACATCATCGACCTGCACAACAACACGGCAAACCTGAAATTTCTGTTGGTGATGCATGTCGATGAAATCAACAACGTGTTGATGATATGCCAACATCTGTTATATTTCCGCCGTACCTAAGATTTAGCCTACCTCCTCGATCTCCTCCGACTAACTCAACTGCGCTTGGAACTCATCATGCTACATGGCTTGTAGCTCCTTGAGTTTCTCGGTGGTGAGCTCTTCGTGATGCTCATTGACGAGTTCGGTGATGTCATCTTCATCCACCTCCAGACCCTTGGTCTTGCCAAGGGATACAATATCTTTGACGTCTTCCTTGGCTGCAAGCAGAGGTTCATTCTTGGGGCCAATACCTTCGAAATCTCTTGGAGCAACAGCATCAGGCCAAATCTTCTTCCAAGCGGAATTCAGGGTCCGACGAGTTACTCCCTCCCAAGCCTGATCATTGATCTTCAAGGAGTGCACGATATTAAAGGTTCTCCTCCAAAATTCACGCAAAGTTAAGTTGGGGCTTTGCGTGACATTAAAGCACTGCTTAAATATGTGCTTGGTGTAGAGCTTTTTAAAATTAGAGATGACTTGCTGGTCCATGGGCTGGAGGATAGGAGGGGTATTCGGTGGAAGATACAACACCTGGACGAATTTGTATTAGTCGATGATATCATCTTCTAGTCCGGGGGATGAGCGGGTGCATTGTCCAAACAAAGCAAGCACTTCAAAGGGAAATTCCTCTCTTGAAGATACTTCTTGAAAGCAGGGCCGAAAACTACGTTTACCCATTCCACAAAGATATGCCTAGTAACCCAAGCCTTAGAATTAGAACGCAATAGAACATGTAGCAGGTCTTTATTAATTCTATGTGCTTTAAATGCCCTAGGGTTTTTGGAATGGTAAACCAATAATGGCTTTATTTTGCAGTCCCCGCTGGCGTCGGCACAAAGCGCAAGAGTCAATCGATCCTTCATTGGCTTATGTCCAGGCATTTTCTTTTCTTCGGCGGTAATGTACATTCGACTAGGCATATTTTTCTAAAATAGACCGGTTTCCTCACAGTTGAACACCTGCTGCTCTATGTAACCTTCTTCCGCCACGATGCTTTCAAATTTTCTAACAAAGTCTTTAGCAGCCTTGGTGTCCGAACTCGAAGCTTCTCCATGACGAGCAACTGAATGAATCCCGGTTCTCCTCCAAAATTCACGCAAAGTTAAGTTGGGGCTTTGCGTGACATTAAAGCACTGCTTAAATAAGTGCTTGGTGTAGAGCTTTTTAAAATTAGAGATGACTTGCTGGTCCATGGGCTGGAGGATAGGAGTGGTATTCGGTGGAAGATACAACACCCGGACGAATTTGTATTAGTCGATGATATCATCTTCTAGTCCGGGGGATGAGCGGGTGCATTGTCCAAACAAAGCAAGCACTTCAAAGGGAAATTCCTCTCTTGAAGATACTTCTTGAAAGCAGGGCCGAAAACTACGTTTACCCATTCCACAAAGATATGCCTAGTAACCCAAGCCTTAGAATTAGAACGCAATAGAACATGTAGCAGGTCTTTATTAATTCTATGTGCTTTAAATGCCCTAGGGTTTTCGGAATGGTAAACCAATAATGGCTTTATTTTGCAGTCCCCGCTGGCGTCGGCACAAAGCGCAAGAGTCAATCGATCCTTCATTGGCTTATGTCCAGGCATTTTCTTTTCTTCGGTGGTAATGTACGTTCGACTAGGCATATTTTTCTAAAATAGACCGGTTTCCTCACAGTTGAACACCTGCTGCTCTATGTAACCTTCTTCCGCCACGATGCTTTCAAATTTTCTAACAAAGTCTTTAGCAGCCTTGGTGTCCGAACTCGAAGCTTCTCCATGACGAGCAACTGAATGAATCCCGGTGCGTTTCCTAAATTTCTCGAACCAACCTCGAGACGCCTTGAATTCCTTCGTCGTAGGATTGGCTGAACTCTCCCCCGCATCACCCCGAGAGCGCGCCGCCTTCAAGTCACTGTAGATAGTGCTGGCGTTCTCACAAATGATCGTTTCCATGATCGTATCGCCAACAATCT
>NC_090741.1:119118326-119120826 GCF_036898095.1 Palaemon carinicauda
CCCGATCTTAGGATCTATTTCAACCTCTCATATAAATAAAATCTGTTGATCTTTGCGAAAAATTACAAAAAGTTAACCTTACGTCTAGACATAGATAAGTAAGTTTTGATGTAACTTCATTGTTTACCAAAGTGCCGGTTGATGACTTATAGGATTTCCTGTCGGGAATTTTTAAATGCTTATGATTTACCTTTATCAACTCATACTATTATGGAGCTCATTTGTTTGTGCATTAAAAAGTGTAAATTTAGTTTTAATGGAGATTTCTATGAACAAGTTTTTGGTATGGCTATGGGCAATCCTTTGTCCCCACTTTTATCCACCATATATATATATGGAATTTTTTTAATCTGGATTAATTCTTTCAGTGTGGTCTTCCCAAATTGTGTGGTATCGATATGTTGATGATATTCTAGGTATTTTAGAAGAGAATTTTAATCTTGAGGGTTTTGTTTCAATCATTAATTCGTTAGTACCATCAATAAAATTCACTATAGAAAATGAAGAAAATAACTGTATCCAATTTTTAGACGTTTTAATAGTTAGAGAAACAGATAAATTTAAATTTTCCATATATAAAAAGCCTATAAATAATTTTTCATATGTACATTTTTACCCCGGTCACTTTAAAAATATAAAGCATTCAGTTTTTTCCTCCATGTACCTTAGGACATTGAGAATTTGTAGCCCAGATTACATTGAGGAGGAGTTCACTAAAATAGAAAAAATTGCAACAGATCTTTGTTATCCCAAATATTTCTTAGAAAAATATATGAATAAGGCTAAGAAAACATTTTATAGTGTCCAATTAGAGAGAACGGAAACAATTAATAATATGCTTTGCTTGCCATTTCATGTTTGTTTTTTAGATGTTATACCCCTTTTGAAAAAACTAGACATTGCTGTAGTGTTTAAATATAATTGTACTTTAAAAAACATGTTAATTAAGAATTGTTCTGGAAATGATAATAATGTAATATATAGCATTCCTTGTTCAGAGTGTAACCTATTTTATGTTGGCCAAACATCAAAAAGTATACCAGTCAGATTAAAACAGCATCAAGTGGCCGTCTCCAGGCGTACTCTTAATAATGCCTTGGCCTCCCACCTGTTAGGGTCAAGTCACAGAATTGGTTGGTCAAAGACGGAAAAAGTAATCCATGTAAATGACTATTTCCAAAGGAATATTGTTGAATCACTTTTAATCTCCTGTACTTAAGGTAGAAATTTGAATCTAAGCTCAGGTCTGTTTTCCGTTAATCCAGTATTATCCTTTTATCTAAAATCTGACTTCTCCGGAATTATTAAGAAACTGACAGCTGTTGGATCCCCTTCTGTATAAATACGATGTCTTTGTATATGTATTCTCATTGCTGAGTTTGATAATGTCCTGAGTGGATGAAAGTACTAACTCCAATCAAGTCTTTTTCATTTTTCCTTTCGTGGCTACAATACATTTTATATTCATCAAGTGTCAGCTTTCGTGATTTCTACACATAATGGACGCCACGCGTAACTTTTGCCTCGTTTTCCCCTTCCGATCTTATCTCTTAAAGGACTTTCAAAACTATATAGGGAAAGTCCATTCTACTAGACTCCGACGAAAATTTCTGCATCGTTGTTTAGCGGAACATGTGATCCCCAAAACGTTACTCCCAGCTCGATTAAGAAAAGATATCGACCACCCATTTAGTGATTTTAGTGTTCTATCCCTCAAGAAACACCTGGAAACTACAAGAAGGAACGAACAACAATTATTCAAGCAGTTACGGAAGACAATTTGATTTTATGCGTGATGTTCTTCTTGACTGGAGAACACCCGTAAATGTGATCTACTGCCGACTTAGAGAGAAATTACAAGTTTTAAGTGTTCATTTGGAAAATAAATTGAATAGACTAATAAAGGCTAGTGATTGGAACTAGAATTTTCAAAAAAATTGTGTTATAAATTTGTCTGATAAACCTGTATCAAGTGAAGTAAAAAAGGCTTTAGGGTATGGTTTATCATTTGCAGTAAATAAAAAAACCTAATAGTGTAGATATTGCCTCTGCCTTTGTAAAATTGGAAAAAAAAACTAAGAAAATTCCTCAGTGTAACATCGACATTGCTAAAGGGCTTATTTAATCGGTGATGGGATATGCAAACACCTGCAATTTCCCTAAACGGTTTTTAACAGCCTTAAAATCGTTGAAAAATGACTTTGAATTACATATTACAAAAGCAGACAAAGCTAATTTATTAGTTATTATGAACAAAACAACTTATTTAGAAAAGATGTATGTACTTTTATTTGATGTTTCCACTTACATAAAATTAAGAGTCAATCCCTTAGACGATGTCATCAAAGATTTTAATAAAAACTTAAAATCTATCTTAAAATAAGAAAAATCCTTAATTAATGCCTTTATCTCTACTGGTCCGTCTTTGCCTTATTTATATGATTCAATTAAAACCCATAAAACAGGATATCCAATCAGACCAATTATCAGTGCTACAAGT
>NC_090741.1:119128326-119153326 GCF_036898095.1 Palaemon carinicauda
AAGTGATACTAAGAGAAGATCAACCTATACATCTGTTTAGTTAGAAAACAAGACGTCGTGGCTAAGACGGTTGAAGGCAGCACTGAAATTGATGCCAGTGACATTATAAGTCACCCATTACATGCCAGAATGTAACAGATATTTACCTTCCCTATACCCATCTAGCCGGAATTATAAAATACCTAAACATTTCTTGAAATTTCGGAATATATATATTGAAGCGACTAACATCACCATTCCCCCCCCCCCCAGAAAAAAAAAAATAATAAAAAGATAGAATTCTACTGCATTAGGAAAGGTAACATAACTTGCAGGCTCTAGAAATCAATTGTGCATTTAAATAAAATGGCATTATACAAATATCATTTATGTTTAATGTACACTACCATAAACATTTAAGGTTTAGTAAGAGGAATATCAAAAACAAATGATACACTAACTACCCAAACTTTTTATTCGTAGTTGATCGATCCCTTACAAAAAAAAATCAAGGACAAATAACTTATTAAGTTTACATGAATTATTGGTCCCTTTTCTAATGTTGAATTGACCTAAATCCACATACGGACTATATACCTTGTGCTTCGTCAGAGTGCAATATTGTCATAAAAAAGTACATATAAGTCCAAAATAACAATTATTCAGATAAATATACACAAGTCGATTTAATGTAGCATAGTAGAGGCATAAATTATTAAAATATATGAAAAAGGTACACACACACACACACACATATATATATATATATATATATATATATATATAGATACATATATATATATATATATATATATATATATATATATATACATATATATATATATATATATATATATTTATATATATATATATATATATATATATGTGTGTGTATATATATATATATGTGTGTGTATATATATATATATATATATATATATATATATATATATATATATATATATGTTTACTAGGTTAATTAATAATCCGAAATAAACATGAAATCCCAACTAATAAATTACCTCAGATATAACGTGATAAAAGATAATTTATATTACCATTATCTTAAAGTGAAAAATAGTGTAGAAAGACTGGTGGTTTATAGTTTGGGGTTCGAGGTTACACCCAGCTTCTTTAAGAATCCATCACTCCGCGACTTCATGTTTTGCTCCAAAGTAACACGTTAATGTGCACGATTCCTGCGACTATATCGGTTTCCACCTTGTCAAAATTCATTTTCTGTGACTATAGAGTCCCTTTGTGCCACTAAGGTCATTGGTACCTTATCTACCTTCAAATTTCATAGTCTTCTAAATTCAATTATTATGTCCTCGTACTCATATACGCATCTTTTTTAATCTCTCCATATATAGAACGGTACTACAACATTATTTGGTGATACCTTTTTCGTTGTCTTGTCGTACAAAGGGACGTATGGACGATGTGATTGTATCACCTTATTCATCCTTATTCTGTATTTCCAGAGTAGTTTAGCGTGATCATTTTCTACCACCTTATTTTGTTAATGTGCATACCATTTATTGCTGCATTACATTCCATATGTTCTACAGAGATTCCATTGGTGAGCTTTAACCATTGTATCGTGCCGCTTCTTATACGGATTCTGAATAAGTGCTGAATATTCACTGCTGAGGTGTTGAAGGTTTCTTATTTTGCCTTACAATTCCTGGAATTTAATGAGATGCTAGTTCTGTTTATGGTATGTTGAATAAATTATTATTATTATTATTATTATTATTATTATTATTATTATTATTATTATTATTATTATTATTATTATTATTATTATTATTATTATTATTATTATTATTATCTAAGTTACAACCCTAGTTGGGGGAAAGTTATGCTCTAATGCCATGGGCTCCACCCCCTCCCCCAACCCCGTAAAAAAATGAAATAAATACTAATAATCTAATCATACATACATACATATACCAAAGGCACTTCCCCCAATTTTGGGGGGTAGCCGACAACAACAAGAAACAAAACAAAAAGGGGACCTCTACTCTCTACGTTCCTCCAGCCTAAATAATCTAACGAGAAAAGAAAATAACAAAATAGATATATTATAGAGTATTTAAGGAACAATCAATATAAAACATTTAAGAAACATTAACAATACTAGAAGAGAAAAATTTGCCAAGCAGTTGCATTTTATTTCACTTCATCTTCCTTCCTCTGCAACCAAGTCCTAGCTCATATGAATCTTTTCCAGAAATGGATTCTGATAGATTTACAAGAAATCATTTCGAATTGTTGTACTAAAAATTGTGAATAACGTTCTATATGCATACTTTGTAAGTCTTTCTATACGAAATTCCATGTCATAATGTTGAAATACCAGGACAGAGGAGCAAAGAATTCCCATTGGAAAAAGAACAGCGGAAAATCACTAAAACTTATCATTTAGAAGTGATGTATAAGAAAAACTCGACTCACGTCCTATGGTCATATATCCAACGAACCCTCATACTGAATTTCAGGTCATTTGATGTGGGCATAGACATGAGGGGACGTGAATACATATATATATATATATATATATATATATATATATATATATATATATATATATATATATATATATATATATATATATATATATATATATATATATATATAAACACAAATGGCAAAATTTGCCATTTTGAACAAGCACGCGCAAAAAAAAGGCGTTGATGACTTCCTATATGTAATTATCTAAGTCACGTTTGCACCTAATGTCAGGTCATTCAGTTATATTACAAGGGCAGAATTTATATGCTTGTCTCAAGCATATATATTTTTTTCAGGAAGTGCAAAAACCTCTCAATAATAGGATTCTAAAGGAATGCACCAAAAAAAAATTAAAACGCACCTGGGTATTCACCAAGCCAACCTTGTCCCCAATTTCAGGTCATTTGGACCAGAAATGACCAAGATGAATCGATTCTAAGATTTAACAGCAGGATAAAAAACATCAGGAAAAAAAATGTTTTTCTCCTGTTACGTTCAACTATTTTACATGACGTAGATTATGCAAATCAATAATAACAAACCTCACCAGCAAATGAAAATGATAGCCAGCAAACATAAAAAATAACTATATCAAATATTGAACATAAGTACTCATGGCACACTAAGATTGATTATTTACTTACATGTTTTTACGAAGAAGTAGGTCTTGAGTTGACCTCGCAGATTCTATGCAGCAAAAGAGAGACGGCATTGCTTAGTTCTAATTATAAAAAGTTTATATGTACGATTACAGATGAATTTTCTTTATTATCTTCAGCATATTATATCGTAGCAAACTCAGTAACAAATTTCAAGTTACAGTGGATGTAGCTGAATGTCTCCAAACACCATCAGTGTAATAATATAGTCTGCTCTCTCCCGCTCGTCACAAGGGAACAATATTCTCGAATTTTCCTGATGGACAAAAGGGGCCCAGGCAAGCATTACACAACATGACATCACGCCCATGACCATTTCTAGAATTTTCTTACTGGCGCGGAAGCAGTATCTAAAACTCTCATCCCGGAACACAACAATATATCAGTCATGACTTGTTTTATTTTTACATCAACACATGAACATATCGACTGTTTTATTTTTTACATCATATATGAAAAAAAAAATCTCCTTTTAAAAGTTTTGGCATACAATGTACATAAATTTAGAGCACATATAACACCTCGCATGGAATGAAATGTAATTAGAATACATCTTTCATGTTTAACTATAAACATACGCTGCAATTTTGGATTTATATAGTTCCACCGACACAACCGCTTATTAGGAAGATCATTTCAACATTTACTTAAAGCGGGAATAAAACTTTTAGAATACTGTGAATTATTGAATATTAATATAGAGAAAGTAGGCCTATTAGAATTAATAATGATTTGATTTCAGAGTGCCCTTGTTCTAGAAGAGCTGCTGACCACAGATAAAGAGTCCCTTCTACCCTAAACAAGAGGAAAGTGGCCACTGAACAATTACTATGCAGTAACCCCTCGTGTGAAGAAAAACATCCTTATCAAAATCAAGGGATTTTTGTACAGTACTGGAGACTATAGAATAAGATATCCCTTGACCTAAAGCCATTACGAAAGTTATATTGTAAACTAGACAATAGTGATAACCTTGAAAATACATATACTATAGAATAAGATATCCCTTGACCTAAAGCCATTACGAAAGTTATATTGTAAACTAGACAATAGTGATAACCTTGAAAATACATATACAGATGTTAAGAAATTCCATCGACATCTATTGTCAGTAATCGGCATATGAGGAGTGAGATTTCCTTAAAGCTATGAGGAGAATGAGTGTGTATGTAAACGTATATAATAATTCCAAATTAAAACTACTATAGAATGATGAAACACAATTCATATTTCTTTCAGATTACTAAAGTGATTAGACTCTATTTATTTATTCCTTATGTATAAAATACGTTATTGCGATAATATTTACTCTCTGAAGTCTTGGACTTTTCTTATATCAGTATCACTATTAAAGAAAACGGTCATTGTTATATAATTAATTCACCAATAAATGTTCCCCCAAAAATATGGATTCTTTCTTATGGAAACCATTTAACAGTTACTTGTAATTTAGGTCTCCACACTATGTATATAAACACACACACACACACACACACACACACACACACACACATATATATATATATATATATATATATATATATATATATATATATATATATATATATATATATATATATATATATATATATATATATATATATATATACTCCTAGCTGTCTTATCAGCACTGTGTCAGCACTCTGACTCGGACTTAGCTACTCACATTCATCCTTTCATCCTATAAATAACTTTATCTCGTTGTTTTGATGATTACCTTACCCCTCTCTCTCTCTCTCTCTCTCTCTCTCTCTCTCTCTCAACAGTCTTCTAACAACCTGGTATAGAATTATTAACTCAGGTTAGTAGAGTAATACAATATCCTTAGGGAGCTCACTATCATTGTTCGACCTCGCTTGCTTCTGGTAAAGAACGCTCGTTACTGGATGTGTGAGTTGAACGCAGTATCAGTTTCGGTAAAAGGTCATGGTCATAAATAGAAATTAAAGTCCTTTTTTTATAATCATACAATTAAGCAGTGCACGCGTTTGTATGAATGTTTTCTTGGTTTCAGTTTTGAAGAACTTTCGCTTCTATGATATAGTTTTAATGGTTTTTTTTTTCAGAATGAAAACAGTATAATTAAGATTCATTTAATTACTACTACTGTAAATTGCCTTTCTCAATAGATAATACTCCCCAGAGTTAGTTAAATTTTGTAATAATTTGTATTCAAATTTAATCTTACTTCAATTATATTAAAATGCAGCTGAAATTTTATTTGCAGAAAATCATATTCATGCAGACAAATCCTGTTTATCATTGTAATAATGTTTCTTAAAAGTATTATGAAACTTATCTCCTTCCATTTTAAGGAGCATATGAATTGTACTGGGAAACATTTGCAGTTTAACAACTCCACTGCGCAGTGAAGAAGTATTCAAATTCCAAGTTAAATTTAGCTGAGCACTGAAATGGATTAGGATTCGCTAAAACCTGAAAGATTAATTAGGTAAATGAATTGAAATGGTAATTTATCATTCCAAGTGGTTGTTTACTACCTTTTTAATAAGAAGCAAATACATATGATATTTTTGAAGCTTTTCTGACAACTTCTATACTAAATGAATACATTAAAAGGTCAACTCAATAATAAGTACCAAACTGGAAAGAGTTAATAAAAAAAAAAACTAAATAAATATCTTATACATATATACAAAACCATATAAAAAATACTGTTAAACTGAGATCTCCTATCAGGAGCGCGTGTCTTACGGAACCGATGGCTAACTCGCAGGCTTCAGGCTCCAGTTACATTGTAACCTGGACAAGCTTGCTCAAATCAAAACTTAATTCAGTAAAATTATATCATGATTTAAAACCTGGAATGTCTAACAAAGTAAAGCATGATAAACACAAAAAGGGTCTCAAATAATTTCCTTTGGAATTACGTAATTATCCACAGAGGAATTCTTTCTAACTCCTCCCTTTTGAAAGGCAAATAGTATCGTTTCTAGTTTTATAGCTTCTCACTAGATTTAATCAATATTATTTGAGACACATAGATAGTATTGATTCTAAGTATACATATTTTTCTTTTAATAGTTTATGTATTATTCGGATTATTCTTAATTCTTTCTAGGTAGTAAGATGGCCAGGGCACCATCCACCCGTTCAGATACTACCGCTAGAGAGTTATGGGGTCATTTTGACTGGCCAAACAGTACTACATTGGATCATTATCTCTGGTTGCGGTTTATTTTCCCTTTGCCTACGCATACACCGAATACTCTGGCCTATTCTTACATATCCTCTATCCCCATACACCTGACAACATCTTCTTCTCTCAAGTAGATAACTACTGCACTGTAATTGTCCAGTGGCTAATTTCCTCTTGGTAAGTGTAGAAGAGACTTTAGATTTGAAAACCAGCTTTTCTAGGAGAAGGATACTCCAAAATCAATCCATTTTTCTCTAGCCTTAGTTAGTGCCATAGCCTCTGTATCATGGTCTTCCATTGTCTTGGAATATAGTTCTCTTGCTTGATGGTACACTCTGGAACACTATTATCTTATTTCTCTTCCTCTTGTTTTGTTCAAGGTTTTTTATAGTTTGTATAGGAAATATTTATTTTAATATAGTTACTTTTCTTCAAATATTTAATTTTCCTAGTTTCCTTTCCTCTTTGAGTTATTTTCCTTGTTGGAGCCCCTGGGCTTATAGCATCCTGCTTTTCCAAGTATGGTTGTAGCCTAGGATGTAATGATAATAATAATAATAATAATAATAATAATAATAATAATAATAATAATAATAACAGTAGCTTACAAAAAAAAAAATATTACAGTCAAAGACTATTTCACCATCAGTTTACATAAATTTTCGGTATATGAGAAACTATCATAACATTGGATCTCTTAATGAATTATACCGTAAATGTCCTAAAAATAACTAATAAAACTTAAACTTCTGGTTTTATTGTTTTATTTTCCTGGTAATTGGTAACAAAAGTCAACAATACACCCGTCATAAAAATGGATTTATTTTCAGATGAATAGCTATCTTGATACATGAGCTAATAGAATAGGCCTGTAATCATTCCCAACGAAATTATTACATAGATTCTCGATAACTTTTCTCTAGGGTATACGAATTTTTCTACGACGTTTCCCTTTCAGTGGTACACGCACAGCCATGCCCATCACACAGGCCAGTTATAAGTCTGGGTCAGGATATGTTTGCACTTGTTTATAGGTGCTTGCATATCGGTATTCAAGTTATATTGATCATAATACTTTATACACTAATAGTAGCAAATAAACTTAATCTACAAGACCGTAACAAAGCCTTATTTTTTTAAAAAAAAAATTGTATGCCTGCAAATACAATGGAAACAAAATAATAAAAAGTCAGCTCATAAGGAAAGCCAAAGCAATAGATAGATTCTCAAAACAATTCAGAAGAGCTAATAATGAACTTATATGGTCAATGATAGGAATGACGGTTATTTATTCTTTAAATGGAAACTATCTGAACGATTTTTCTTTTATGCATATACTTTTAAGTTTCGCATACAAAAATATAAATTCCTTTGAAATAATGAAAACAGTATCATTGATAATGTTTATAATGTTAATGATAGTAACAGGAAAATAAATATATAGTTTTGGTATATCTTCTAGAATATTCCTTCAAAGATATAGAATCATAGTGACGACAACAACAACAACAATAATAATAATAATAATAATAATAATAATAATAATAATAATAATACATACCTATATACATGCATAAAAACAAACGTTCATACATATTTGAGAAACATGTTCCAAAAAGTGAAAATGCCCATAGGTTTGAACGTTGTTTATCAGGGTACCCTTGATTAGCACCAGATTCATTCATGGAGTAAAGTGCACTTGTTCTCAAAAGTTTTTTATAATTAGGTAAATTTTTTGTATAGCAGTCGTTTGCTGCTTTTATTTCATATGATTGGATTACAATCTATTTATAACGCAGCTAGCTAATAAGTTATAGAATAATATTTTCCTCTTATCTCTTTTATTTTTGGAAACTGTAGCTTTTTTACTGCCCATAAATTCGGTTAATCAACCTCATTACTCTTTAGGCGTTGACTAATGTTTAAAAAATAATAGTTATGATGTAAAAGCTTTTCACCCTTGATACATCATCAACAAACATAAGCCCTACGTAACATACGCAACAAATTTAGAAAATGTACATAAAAAAATAAGCTTCTGTCAGCTACTCTATGGTTTTTATGGGCATACAAATCAAAGTCTCATTGGGAATACAAACCATAATAGATAGCCATTAAAAGGATTACATGTCAATGGACCATAAACCCGAGGAAAGGGCCAATAAAGACATCACACAGATATAAAACAAACCTTCAAGGTCCATGATAGGAAGCAGTTGGTCAAGATTTATGATGAGAACAAAAGACGAGCATATCATAAAAATAAACGAGAGAGAGAGAGAGAGAGAGAGAGAGAGAGAGAGAGAGAGAGAGAGAGAGAGAGAGAAAGAGAGAGAGAGAGAGAGAGAGAGAGAGAGAGAGAGATCAAATCTTTCTCGCTACACGTCATATAACCATAGACCCATGCAGATACACACACGGACGCGCACATGCAGTATTTACAGGCACCAACACAAATATATGAAATATGAATACATACACACTAACGGCTTTCCCGAAAAAAAAATGTAATTATTATTATTATTATTATTGCTAGTCAAGGTAAACATTACATGTGTCATATTTTGAAAGGTTTTAAGCAATTGTTATCCTCAACTGTTTTGTACCTATGCTTGTGAGGTCACGCTGATAAACTAGTCATATCCTGCCCGTCTTTCTGTTGAGACCTACTCGCTGTCTGCCACATTGGTTACACGGAGTGTGACCAGCTGGCCGTCACCTTCCCGCTCACTCCCCTACATTTAGACGATGCTCCCATCCAGTCTGAAACTTCTATCCTTTAAATTTATTCTAGAATCCTGTTTTCTGAAAGCTTTTTAGATTTTATAAGGACATTATTACTTATATGGTTTATAACTGATTTCCTACAATATTGAATATTCTTCTATTCAATATTTATAACAAAAGACATCAGTGTCAATGACCTTAGATGTCAGGATGCCAGAGAACTCTAAATCAATCAATCAATCAAACAACTAAACGTCATCGATGAAACTACAGCCTTTCGTATGTAGATAAATGTTTCCCTGAATTTAGTGCACTAAAGCTCAGTTTGTTATGAATGGCATGAGTCGCTTATGCAGCGAAGAAGAATATATCTTCGCTGAGATCCATGAGGTCATTGCCATGAAAATCACTAATTCGATTTGCGACTAAGTATAACGCCATCACAACTTTCCTCCTGGAGCAGTACTCACCATTGCCAGCCGTAAATATTGCCCAGCTTTTCCCACAATAACCTTTGGGGGACCAAAAGGCTTCATTTCGCCTCAGGAAAATGACCAGTATTATTTGCCTGTAACCTGTTGCAGACAGCTGTTCTCGGGAAATGAGCCTTCTTCGTACCCTTTGGTTATTATGCCTACCCCGATGTTGATTGCCTACCCATGAAGAATTGAAGCATAATATGAAAGTAGTAGGACACACAAAGGCCTGCCCATGACATGGCCAGAAGAAACAAAGCCCCCTACCACTACCAACATATGCTGGCCCTCGCTCATGCCTTGACCAATTACCTCTGCAGCAACGTAATGACGTTCATCAGCAGCGGTTATGGTACTACTTCCCCAGAATCGGAGTTTCTACGAAAAATGTTTTGACAGTTATTAATGATAGAAAAAAAAAATTATTACTAAACCATCGCTTGTGATGATTACTTACCCTACAATCTTTTTTTTTTTCTCTTTTTTTTTGCATGATACAGATAATGTAAGGAAGATTATTGTAGACGCTGTTGCCTGCTGTATCCTTATACCAAAGTCACTCTTCAGGACATGATGTGAGCATCCTATTCCTGTTGATGTCCTCGTAAATGTTAACGGATCTGAGATCGCCACCAATGGGTCCCAGATACGCATACTATTGTTTGGAGAGCCAAATACCATTTTAAGTTTCTTGTAGTTGATATGAAATTGTCAATAATCATTATGGATTTTCTCGACCATTTCCCCCTCCTGGTTGATATGGCACATCGAACTTAAGTCAAAAGTAACTTATCATCGTCAACTTATCTTCAACCTGACTGCTCTGACCTTACACTCCACGTCAGCGTATACATGGATGCTTACACCCCCTCCCTCACGTAGTGCACGGAAATGTTACCCACAAAACTTAGCCATACTCCCACAGTCCCTGCTAAGCATGGTATTTAGGACCATATCAAGACGTTGCCAGGTATCTGTCATTGGATCAGCTACTAAGGAAACGTTTGCTGAAATGGTTGAAATGGCAGTTGGAAAAAAGGACTGAAGCCTATGCTCATCACTCCTAAACATCTTCCTGAAGAAGGACAGCTTCCTGCATCCCTGTGGGGATTACAGGCATCTGAAATTGCAGACAAAGCCTTTGTAGCTAATGAAGTATTATTCTTAGGCACCTCATTACTCACGAAGGCATCAATCCCTTCCATGAGAATGTATCAGTTATTCCACAACTTACCTACGTCCTCGATCGTCAAAGCACTGCATAAATTCTTGAACATGAGAAACTATTACTACCAGTTCTTGTCAGCTATCGCTGCCACTCTTGGCCCAATCTACACCTTGGTCAAGGATAAACATAAAGAACAGAGGTTTGGTCCCCTTCAGGAAGCAGCCGTAGACAACGCAAAAATGCTCCATCAACTAATGCTGCTCCTACTTTTTCCATGTCACATGACCCTCTCCTTTTCCAGGGATGTGAGAAACGTTGCTATTGGTGCAGTACCTGACCTCCTTACCCATTGGTGTTCTTTAGTAAAAAACTGTCCAAGGCTTAATCCGGGTAATCAACCTTTCACCACGAATTATTGAAGGTGCAATTGGTTGTCCGTCACTTTACTAACTTTTTAGAAGGTACACCCTTTATCATTCCCACACACCACATGGCCTGGTGCACACACTCACTCAGCAATCAGATGCCTGGTCACCCTGTCAATGCCGACATCTCTCCGCTGTGGCTGAATGAAACTGCACCCTTCAACATGTCCCTGATAAAATGAATTCTGTGGCCAATGACTTGTAAAAAACACATTAGCTGTAATTCACCTTGGATTTCATTATAACACCTTAAGAGAATTGCAATGAAAAGATCCATTGATTCAAGCCTGTAGGATATCGTGCACATCCGTCCATGGAGAAGAAATCACCATTAATGACTCCAATGCAAACTTTCTTTGTGATAATATTATTAAGCCACTCCTGAGGATACCTATTATCAATCTCTGACATATGTTTGATTTATTCCATGGCCTCATATATCCCTTGTACCAAATTACTCCACAACTCCTGAGGACAAAGTCCACTTGGCACAGCATTATTAAGGATGATAAAGATTTGGTCGGCACCTCTGCTTCATGCCAAACTTCATAAATTCATTTACATATGGATTGAGGAGTGGGCCCCTTTCTGCAACATTAACATTGTTTTGCTAACTTTCACCTTCATGTATTAGTCGCCAAACTACATCACAGGGACACCGTTACCTGTATACAGTCGTTGACCGCTCCACTCGTTGGTCTGAAGATATACCCATTCAAACCATAACATCAGACTTATGTACATCTGCCTTAACCCATTTCAGCTCCAATTATTTTTTGTGTTGCAATTTCATCTTACTCAACATTTTTTGGTGTTTGTTCTTCCTAAATGATTAGTAAAACGTCTCGGTTTACATTTCTCTGCAATAGTATTCCTAGAATACGATGTGCCATATATGTACCACAGAGTACAACCAAGTACAATTTTTTGTGTTGAAAGAAAAAACAGCTCTATCAGAAATACACTTATTTATTTGAAATTGATAATTTGTTTTACAGTTTAATGGCATTACAAATCTAAAATGAGCAATGATACATAACCTCTAATATTTTTAGCAAGATGATGCCAAGTACTATAAAATTTCTAAACTAAAACAAACATTTGAACCTTAGAGTGAGCTACTAAATTCCTACTCAGTATCAAATTGTGTTGAAATACATATAACTTCAAGTTTCACTTGCATTTAACAGGTAAAAAAAAATACAATATTGATCAAAATGTAAATACTTAGAACACACCATCATTATTTAGTATGAAATGAAAGATTACATGCCAAGCAGTCCTACATTGCATTTGCTACACTGACTGAATGGTCTTTTCTTACATCCTTCCCCAGCACATCTTCTTTTGTTATCTTGCGTTTCCACAAGATAATGTTCTATTCCATCAAAACGAATATCTTCTAACACTCGGTTTGTCACCCTTTGCTGAGCAGGATGGCGGTCTCCCAGCTCCCTTTGGTGGTGTACCAAACCGATTAAGATATGTCTGAGCAATCTGTTCCTTGAATTCAAACTGTGACAATCCCCGCCAGACTTCTTATGCAACAACCAAGCATTTTGTTCTGTTACATCAATCAGCCGAGTAAAAATACACCAATGCCACTTTTTCCATCGAATACCAATACGATATTTGTTTACATTTTGGTTCTGCCTATCAGTTCCTCCCATATGTTGATTATATTCTTGAACTATCTTTGGGCAGTCAACTTCTACATTCCTTTTCTCGCTCTGTGAGTACCTTCTTACTTTGCTTGAGGCATTGTTTGTATGGACTGTTGATGCCACTGATACGACTGCATTATCCATCCATCTACATACCATGATTTTATTCAACTGATTTCAGAGAACAGTGTTTACACCTGTTTGCTCTTATTGTCCCTGTAGCACCATAATTTCTGTCCTTCGGTTCTGTGAGAATTTGAAATGAAGTGAAGAGATTATCAAAATATATATTATATGAAAGTGACCGTTTATCTGCTGACAATGAGTCAATGTTTTTCAAGACTGTAGTAGCACATTTGTCAAATACCTTCTCGTTCACTTCATTTCCTTCATAGGTACATCCTTGATAAAGATCAAAGGTGACTAGATAACCATCGTCTGAATTTAGACACCAAACTTTATAGCCACTGTTTACACCCATGCTTACCATAATATTCGACCATTGCTTCATCATGAGAGAGTGACTTCACGGGTTGAAAATGCTCAATGAATTTCTTTGTTAGATGTCTAAAGAGTGGACGAACTTTGGCATATTTGTCAGTTGTATCTAATTTAGAATTATCAGAAAAATGAATGAATTGCATGATTTTTTCAAATCTTCTTCTTCTCATTGCTTGATAGACAGCTTCATTTCTTGTCACAGATGAATTTCTCCAAAACATCCTCAAATAAGATAAAGGAACGATGCCAGACTATCAAAAGTCCAGTGAACACTTTCATTTCATCTTTGGTTACCAAGAAGTCTGTTTCACCTTTGAGAGTTGCATAGATAATTGTCTGATCCACTAACATATTCCACATATCATCATCAAAATATAGTTTGAAAAGTTCAGTTGGAGTAAAATCCCTATATTTTGCATAATTTGCCTCGGAAAACATACAGTCACCAGGTGTGAGAGAAGTGCCAAGACTCCATTTGGGAGTCTTATAGTTAATGATAGGTGAGGAACTATGAGCCGCACCATCATCTTCAGCAGTAAAACGTTCGTCGTGGGAAATAGCTTCATCATTACCACTCAGTTGAGGTTCACAATCACCTTCAGTTGTACGTCGTTCGTCATGGAAAAAAGCTTCAGCATTGCCAGTCAGTTGTCTGCCGGACAAATTATCTATCAATCCACTATCGTCTTCATCAGCAGAGTCTTCATCAGTCAATAGGCCCGTATCTGTAGTCTCATTGTAAACTTTTGCATGACTATCGTCTTCTTCTAATATAGCTAAAATGTCATGCATAGTCAGGGATCTGAAATATGAAACATGAAATGGATTTAGAATATGCTACAAATTTGATATTCATAAAATATGTGTACACAGAAAAAAATGTACCTGCATTAGCTCAGCGAACCATATATGGCACAGCAAATATAAAACGATATGCAGAAAAAAGAATGGATTAGAAAAATATGAAAGTTGAATAGAGAGGTCAATTTATTACTTGTTAAACACATGCAATTACCAAAAGAACATAATTATCAAAAAAATTTGCAAAATTTACTTACTTTGTACTGGAAGCCATTGTTTTGGGCAGAGAGCAGCGGCACTTCTTTTTAAGGTGACAGAAGAGCACAGACTGGCAGCTTTGAGGGACTGTACTCATATGAACATGTCGTAGAAGGTTTGGTGTGCATTCCCAATACATTTGTTCAGGCTTGTCTCAGCCCAGAGCGATGTATGATGCAATATTGCATCATGCTGTTAATGTGCCATATATGTACCACTGAGCTGAAATGGGTTCTCAGGGTGGATAACAAGATTTGGTATCCCTTAGAATATTATTTCTGACTAGGGTAATGCATTCACCTTTCGATTCTGGACATCGAATCTCCTGGTCATTACCCTACATCAGACAACCGCCTTCATCCCTGTAGCTGCAGGAATGATTGAGGGGTTTCAATGTACCCTCAAATCAACTAAGATGTTATGCCGAAATGACTCCAGCTTGTTTATTTATCATCTTGTGTCCTCCTAGCATTGAAAACCACTCCGGAGGATACTCGAAATGCCCCAGCAGCTGAAATAGTTTATGGTGACTAGTTGGTCATCCCCATTGAATTTTTCAGCAAGCAATTTCCTTTGATAATCTCCAGCGCCTACCTCATATTGCTGGGAAATTTATTCCATGCTGCCACACTTAAAATCTCCCAGCTAAAAAACACATTCCAAAGGATTTAAACATCACAATACATGTCTTCCAGCGTATCGACTCTTGCAAGCAATCGCTGCCTTCCCCATTACATGGGCATTTTCTTTGTTATCCGTTGAGACCCTAAAGCTTTCTTAATCAACCTTAAGGGCAAAGAAGACTGACTCTCTATTGATCACCTATAGCCTGCATATCGCAGGCTAGATGACCAGCTTACAGTTCATCTCTCTAGGGCAGAGTGCCCTATTTAGAATGTATGGCAGTTTAAATTGGGGAGCCATGTAATGCACTGTTCATGTATTTCGAACACGCTTAAAGAAGATAGTACGATTGTTGTTTCTCCCCCTCTCTACCGCAAATAATTGCATGTTTCATATCATTAAAGTGTTTATACCATTGTTATCGCCAGCCGTTTTGTATATAGGGTCGTGATGTTGTGTTATTAAACAAATGCCATCCATTTACCCACATGGACGTACCGGTACGTCTTTGCAAAAAAATGCTATAATTTTTTTTTCATATTTTTGATAGATTTTTGGGAAACTTCAGGCATTTTCCAAGAGAATGAGACCAACCTGACCTCTCTATGACAAAAATTAAGGCTGTTA
The DNA here is from genome assembly GCF_036898095.1 of Palaemon carinicauda. Lineage (NCBI taxonomy): Eukaryota > Metazoa > Arthropoda > Malacostraca > Decapoda > Palaemonidae > Palaemon > Palaemon carinicauda. The sequence continues at coordinate 119,143,913 of NC_090741.1, forward strand.
GAACAATTTAAAAAAAATATACTGCAAAATGTGCTAGGAAAAAAATAACCCTCTGGGGGTTAAGGGTTGGAAATTTCCAAATAGTCTGGGGGTAAAAGGGTTAATATCATTGAGAGAGTTTAGGTACATGACAACAAAATAAAAAAGGGTAGTCTATAAAAGTAACAAATGATGATCTTCATAATATGTATTTTTTCTCCACTTATTTCCGAAAAAAATATCTTTTCCGATCCGACAATTCATTTGTCTATTATCTTTTGTATTCTATTTTAAAGAAATTGAGAAAAAAGGCATATTATAATGAAGATGATCATCTGTTACATTTATACACTACCATTTTCACATTTTGTTGTAATGTACCTAAATTTTTTCAATATATTATAATCCTCCATAGTATATTATAATTAAGTGATATTTTCATAATTTATATAATATCAATATACATACAAAAATATTTATTTGAATAATTCGCTATATTTACTAAATTTTGGAAGTAAAACAAGAGATTGTTGAGGTGATAGTACACAATAGAACAACATCTGTGGAGGAAACTAGGTCTTTTCTGGGTCACTCATTAGCGCCTCTGTATAATTCTCTGACTAGGTCTTAATGTTGAACCATTATAAAGATCATAACTAGTAAAACAACAATTTACATCTCATTATTTCGATAAAAATTTTCTTCATAAAATCATATTGACTTCCGTGTAACCTAAAATTTTTACTTATATACTTTTGATATCTTAATTCCTTCTATTTTCTCCCACCCTTTATTTATACACCCATAATTATAAAACGGTTTTGCTTAAATTTTCTTTCATTCTTTCTTGTGAATTAAGTAAAACTTCTAAGTTGAATTTATTGTTCAGTGAAATATAAAATATGATTTTTTTAAGGATTTACCAAAGTTTTGCATTGTGTAAATAAAGTAACGTTTCTTATCCAGTTATCACTTGATCATTTATTCATTTTCGATTAAATAAAAAAAACCCTCATGATAACTCAGATAATAATAATAATTAAGTCACCCTACAACCTGTATAAAATTAATCCACTAAACTTTTATAATATGCTAAGTGAACTTTTAATAACATTTCAACTGTTCATTAATATCCGATCATTTATGGATAAATAAAAAAAAAATATCTCAAAAAATATTGCAGGTTTAAATATTTCTTATTTATCAATTAGGAGAGTTCCAGGAATCACTCATTTATCAACATCTTTCAATATCGTTACATTAAATTTATTGTTCAGTGAAATATAAAACAATTTTTTTTAAGGACTTACCAAAGTTTTGCATTGTGTAAATAAAGTAATGTTTCTTAGTCAGATATCACTTGATCATTTATTCATTTTTTATTAAATAAAAAACCCTCATGATAACTCATATAATAATGATATTTAAGTCACCCTACAACCTGTATAAAATTAATCCACTAAACTTTTAAAATATGCTAAATGAACTTTTAATAACATTTTAACTGTTCATTAATATCCGATCATTTATGGATAAATAAAAAGAATGTCTCCAAAAATATTGCTGATTTAAATATTTCTTATTTATCAATTAGGAGAGTTCCTGGAATCCCTCATTTATCAACCTCTTTCAGTATCGTTACATTAAATGAGATTCTTACTGTTGAGAAAATGATTCTCATATATTTATTATCTGATTGCGACGAACACAATCGATTTATAAAGCAATGCATTCGTTTTGGGATGCCTGGCAATCCTTAAGAAATGTTTGAACAGTTAGATACCAATGAGAGGAAATCCATGAGGAGAAAGAAAAAGTATAATGGATCTAAAATGAAATCCTCTCGCTCAGTCAGCATGGCGTCCCAAGTGATCAAAGAAGGTGATCTGTAAAATGGTCGAAGCTATTATAGATGTCCTCATATAAAATGAGAAAAAGAAAATTGAACTTTGATAGAATAACTCAGTTTTTACCACAAATCTACAAAGATAGATAAAAATTGATTACACGTCTCCCATGTGTGATCTTGTCGAATTGCAGCCTGTTGATGAGTTTGTAATACATGGCTGTGTAATCACTTTTTATCACTTTTTGTAGATCTACATTTATGTACATGAGCCACAATTACCTCTTAATATTGAATTCAATATAACGCGGGGACAGAGATCAATGAGTGAATTAACTTTGCGATAATAGATTCTGGTCGGCCAAGGATTCGAGAATTTACCATATTGAAATTGAACATACACTATCTCCGTCTTTCATCTCTCTATGTGATATTGTGATAAAGATAGTCACTGTAACTTCAGTTTTGACTTGGTCAGGGTTTGAATCATTGGCCGACTAGAAGCTACTATAATATAGTTAATTCGCGTTTGAGTCTCTGATCCTGACACAGAGCTAACTTGATATTTTCAGTCTTTATGACTTATGTGAAGAAATGAAAATAATGAGTGAATGAGATAAATTATCATTAAAAAAAAGAAAAACTAATATATTTTTTTCGGATATGAACGTGCATAGAAAGACCCTGAACAGACGCAACTGGAGGGACATGATTGACACTTTTTTTATGCAGTGGACAAGTAATGACTGCTGATAATGAAAATGATAAAAATGATATATATATATTTATATATATATATATATATATATGTATCTATATATATATATATATATATATATGTATGTATATATATATATATATATGTGTGTGTGTGTGTCTGTGTGTGTGTGTGTGCGTGCGTGCGTGCGCGTGTAAGTGTATAGAAAGATTGAAGATAAACTCCAATATTATTTCGATGCACCAATTAAAAAAGTGCTTACGTTATTATTACCAAAGGATTTTTAGCAATTCTTAGGAAATGTCTGAACCGCCGGATTCCAATGAGGGGAAATCTATGATGATAAAGAAAAAGCATTAGGGATCTTGAATGAAATCATATCGCTAAGTCAGCAGGGCGTCCCATCTGATCAAATAAGGTGATCGCTAAAATAGATGAAGCTATTATAGATGACCTGATATGATATATGAAAAATAAAACAGAAATTTAACGGAAAATATGTGAACAGAATCATTCAGAGAATTCTTGATGGGATGATTTCAACGATAGGCAAAACATCCACTATAGTACACGTGATTGAATGCTTATAATATATATATATATATATATATAGATATAGATCTATATATATATATATATAAATATATATTTATATATATATATATATATATATAAATATATATATATATATATATATATACATATATACATATATATATATATTATATATATATATATATATATATACATAATAATATGTATAATAAAATATTATATCATATATATATATATGTATATATAAATATATATGTATATATATCTATACATATACATATATACATATATATATATATATATATATATATTGGTGTGCTACTTTTATAAGCACACATTGAGTATGTGTTGTTTCAGATGTGTATAGCTGGATAACAGAGTACATCTTATTAGCTTTGAAAGTATTTATTAGTAAAAACAACAGAGTTAAACATCTCCATCACTGGAGGGAGCTGGGTTGGTCAGATGACCAATTCTGGTGAAGTATAGATATGAACTGCCCAACTTATCGATATCACAGATATCGTATGCTCAGTTTATATAAGTTTCGTCACAATCTCGGAAGACACCTGCATCCGGTGACGTCACAAACTTTCACACGCTGAGGCATGGTGTTGACAGTTAAGAAAAATGTCACATTGTTGAGGCTGCATAGTACGTCCTGTTTATGATTTGAATGACTGCAGCAAGTCCCACGGCTAGCACCTTCATCCTACATGACATATCCATCATGTGTTTTAAACATGTAATATTAACTATTTTAACTTTTACATAAGCTTGGCCAGCTATCTCAATTTTTTTCACAAAAATTTAACAAGCCAAAACTTGGTTACAAGCTGTGACTGGACATATGTATTATTCTTTGTTTAACTTTAGCCATAATCAAACGAGGACGAATGTCCAAATAGGCACATTAAAAAATAATAACAATAATGCATATGAAAAAGATATTACCAAAGTAAAAAAAAATGCATGATAAAATAAAGATCATATATATGGTACATTGCTAGTAAATGATTATATGGTACCAAAAAATAAACTACTGACTTACATATGATTCGGTAACTTGTTAAAGAATAATTGTTACCTCTGTCAGAAACATATATTAACATAATACTCAATTTTTTAGTGCACAAACACGAATTCCTGGTACGTACACGTACCACGGTTTTGTACATATATATATATATATATATATATATATATTTATATGTAAGGCTGATATATTTTATTAGATGCACATAGATTCTGTTATATATTTTTTTTTCTCTTTTCTTTTTAACATTCCGGCTTATATATTTGTATTAAATGCCGAGAGAAAAAATTATTTATATCTTTTTTTTTTTTTTTAATGTTGTTTTAAATGTATTTTTAACAATGCAAATGTAGAAAATTACTTCAATTACATATTACTAGCGTACTAACAGCTTTTCTTACAAACACTTCCCGACAATTTACTCCTTTAGCGAATGAGGTGGCCACTCAAACGGCTTTAAACTGAATCAAATACGGAGTATTGTCAGGACAAGGCGAAACATTCTTTTGTAGCTGCATGCTGTACCGTAACCTACGCCAAACAAGGATGTTCACGGCGATAAATATCACCACCGTGAAAGCCAGACCTGCTAGTAGTATGGGGTGAAGGATTTCCTTATAAGTCGGTGACAGGTGGTCCCTTTCGGTAAGTTTCATCAACCGCCTTGCAACCTGTCTGTTATACGGGAGAGGGAGTGCTGGCATTGTAGAGGTCCACGTGAAGTTCGCGAAGTAGGCTCGTTCTCTGATGAGTGTCTGTAGACCAGTCACCATGGAATTAGAGGAAGTCCCGATACAACCATCTGCTGCGACGAAGATGTGGGTGAAGGACGTGGATCCGTCAGGGCATGATACATTGAAGCCGTCCTTGTCGTATCGTATCCACGAGCCATTGTTCAGTCTGCAATTGAACTCATTATTGTCAAAGGGATAAAGCTTATCCACACAATTTTCACTTGTATGGGAGAGAGCACCGTCTAGCACTATACCTAACTAACATGAATCCATTAAGTTTTTATGGAATTCAAATGAGTCAGCTGTACATATTTTTCTATCCAATGCGTCTGAACAGTGAGTTAATTGATTTAAGTCTTTAATGACCGTATATGTTTCCTTGTCTGGGGAAATCAATACGTGTCCTGTCAAACTGGATATTACTGGATTTGAGTGATTCGTCATGAAAGTCAGAAATGGCGATATCCTGTAAGATTGCCAGGCATCAGAAGAATCAAAGGGAATTGTAATCATAATCTTGTTATTATCTATATTTACTGTAATTAGGCTGTAATAAAATTCTAACCTATGTTCGTCTAACAAAGGAACATAGCCTAGTTTATCCCTTCCGTTCTCCAGAATTAACTTTAAGTAACTTATAGGCAACAAATGGGGCGACAGTACACCTTTAGTTGCTAACGTGATAGCTTCTACATAATCCTTGGATTTCTCAATGAAATGTGCAATTCTGTTATGTATGTGATCTATCTTTGAATCATAATACGTTAATGTTGCCAACAAATCCAAAACTTCCATAATCTGAACGATATTATTTGAATGTTCATTTACTAAATCCATAATTTTATTGATTGAAGCTAACTGATTCCTTAGTTCTGACATAATCAATTCATCTTCATGAGTCAAGATCTCAATTTTCTTATTTTGATTACTAATTTTAAGACGATTGGAAATTCCTAAACCTAAACTTGCAACAGACCCAAAGATGTTTAATGCAGCATCAATAAACGGATTCCGTCTTTCTTTATGTTCGTGTCCTACAGTCCACATCAAAAGGTCATAAGCCAAAGATCCTGTCTCGTCAGTCTTATTTTTCAAGTCATCAGATAGCATCTCTGCAACTTTTAATGTTGATCCAAGCAAACTCTCTGTAGTCAAATGAAAATGTCTTCTATGCAACTCATCCAATGAGGCAGAAAACCTTGAAATGGCGGTTCTTAAGCTAGTGACATCATTCTCTTGAAGAAAAATTGCTTGCATATTCACTTCTACAATTACGTTGGTTGATGTAATAAAAATGTCTTCTTGTCTTTCAACTATAGTGCCATATTTAAAATTTATACTTTTAGTTTTAGAGCTCATCCCACACGAGAAAAATGTCTGAGCGAACAATATCACTCCCAACAACAAAAAATTGATCTTGGAAACCTGTAACGAGAAAAATATATGTAATTACTCCTGTATTAAAAAGAAAACTTTTAATCACATAAAATAAAAAAAACATTTTCCCTCACTTTTTTTCCTCTCTTTTCTTTTTAATTTCTTATGTGAGCCAATGGTACTATTCTCTCATCCGTGGGTTGGGATACGTTTTGAACTCTAAACCTATTGGCCGTTAATGTTTCCAAAATGTTAAATGGGCCTTCAAACTTAGGTGTTAGTTTATAATTGAGCCCTTTTCGTACATTGATTTTGATATATACGTTATCACCCACGGTATATGTTTTAATTGGTTTCGCTGTTTTATCATGATTCCTTTTCATTATGATTTGTGATTCTTCTAAATTCTTTCGAAGGATATCATATCGACTTATACTTGCATTTATACATTCTTTTAAAGGATTTGATAGATTAGTTGTAGGCGTTAATACATGGAAAGGCGTTCTAACTGGGGTACCATACAATGCTTCATGCGGTGACATTTTAATTGATATATGATATGAATGATTCAGAGTACTCAGTGCCGCCGGTATTGCAATATCCCAGTTGGGGTCTGATCCCCCTAGTGTTACTCTTAATATATTTAATATCTTCCTATTTGCTCTTTCCACTAGCCCATTCGACTCTGGGTGATATATCATGGTATTTATTTTCTTTATGCTGAGGAATTCACACAATAAGGTAAGAAATTGATTATTAAATTCACCACCCGAGTCTGAGATTATCATGTGTGGAATTCCATGTTTACAAATGTAACACTCGTAAAACTTCCTAGCGCATTCAATCGCAGTTTTAGTTTTAAGCGCTATTAGTTCTGTATATCGAGTTAAAGCATCTATAATTACTAAGAGGTGCTTATTTCCTCTGTCTGACTCGTAAAATCCTGTTAACAAATCTAAATGTATTCTTTCAAAGGGTTGATTGGGCACAGGATAAGCTCCTAGGCTGACAGGTGTTTTCGTATGCCCTTTGTTTTCCTGACATGTGCGACAATTAGCTATGTGTCTTTTTATATCTGTAAGCATCGTATGCCAATAAAACAATGATTTGGCTTTCTGTGACATTAATGAGAACCCCGGGTGTCCATGTAATGGATTTGAATGCAACCAATTCAGGACAGTGGAATTAAGTGAGATTGGTACTACTACCTGGTCGTTAGTTACATGTGGTGTATTGCGGGTTTTCCTTGTCACAATCCTACACAGAATATTATCTTTGATTATATAATTCTGCTGCTTATACTTGATATATTCCTTTTGCTTATGATTGCCTTTCAAAGCATTTATAATTGTTTCTATTTTCTGATCTTTTCTTTGCTCAGTCTGTAACAATTCAGCGCTCCAGCCTAAATCTTCTTGTTCAGATATTGTTTTTACAAAAGACATGGATGTTGATATATCTATTAATTCAGCTAAAGGTTCCGTACAAGATGACACGGGGTTGCGTGATAATGCATCCGCAATGATATTTGCTTTGCCAGGTAAATACCCGATCCTTGCGCCAAAATCTTGAATGATCAAATGCCACCGAGATCGTTTAGGGCTGTGGTTGAAGCCTTTAAAGAACTCTGTTAGTGGTTTATGGTCAGTAAGAACCTTAACTGGATAACCGTAAATTATGAACTTAAAATGCACTAGCGAATTAACAATAGCTAGCCCTTCCTTGTCTATTACTGCATACTTACTGTCGGAAGTTCTCAATTTTCGAGAATAGAAAGCTATCGGGAAAATTTGTTTATCATATTGCTGAAGCAATACCCCTCCTACTCCTAAGTCTGAGGCGTCTGTTGCAATGAAGAATTCCTTACCGAAGTCAGGAAATTTTAAGATAGGAGAACTACACAGTTCATCTTTCAAAGTATTAAACGCCTGTTGATGTTGCTCAGACCATATGAAATCTACGCCCTTCTTCGTAAGATCAGTTAAAGGAGCGGCTATTATTGAATAGTTGCGTATAAAACGCCTGTAATATCCACTACAACCCAGAAATTGCTGTATTCCCTTGACATTAGTAGGTATGGGAAAATTACGTATAGCCAACACCTTATCATGGACTACTTTAAAACCTTGGCTTGACACCATGAAACCCAAATATATTAATTCTGTTTTGAAAAATTCACACTTACTAATCTTTACCCTTAAGTTATGTTGTCTTAATCTCTGTAGTACTAGTTCTAACTCACGTAGATGTTCTTCTAAGGTGTTGGAAAAGATTACAAGATCATCCATATAGGCATGCAATATATCCCCTAACAAGTCTCCAAACACTATGTTAATCATTCTTGTAAATGTTATAGGAGCACAACGTAAACCAAAAGGCATCCGTAAAAATTCATAATGTCCCCTGGCTGTACTGAAGGCTGTGTATGGGATACTATCTTCTTCTAATGATATCTGGTGAAAGCCTTTAAGTAAGTCCAAACTGGTAAAATATTTATTCTGACCTAACAAAGACAAAATATCGTTAGTACATGGCACTGGGAATCGATCAGGGATCGTTTCCTCGTTTAGACGAAGAAAGTCGATGCAGATACGCCATGTTCGATCTTTTTTTCGGTACAACTATTAAAGGAAAATTATAAGGGCTGTTTGATTTCCTAATGACTCCTTCTTCTAGCATTTTACCTACTTCATCATTTATTTCATTCTGGAATTTCATAGGGAGTCTGTACGAGGGTACATAGATAATTTTCTGCTTGTCCTTTAACCTTATATGATGCTCGATCACATCTGTTTTTCCTAAGGATCCATCCGCAGTGGAAAAAACATCATGATATTTAGTTAAAAGTTCAAAAATTTTCTGCTGAATTTCTTCGTCTTGAATGTCTTTATTGATTTTATTTTTAATAGATCGCAAAAGGGATTCATCCGCAACTGATTGAGAGTGATTGATTTCAGCAACGGTAAGAATACGATGTTTATAAACTTCTACATCCAAGATATGTTGATTTTTGTGAATTACAAAAGTGTTATTTAAATGATTACAGACTTCAATATTACATTGTTGATGTGAGCCTACTGTATAAATAGCTTGTGTGACAGACAATCCGTTAGTTTTCAAAGTATCGGAAAGGATTAATATTTCAGATCCCGGTAATGTTTTCTTTATT
>NC_090741.1:119158326-119160826 GCF_036898095.1 Palaemon carinicauda
CGTTTAGTTAGAAAGCAAGGCGTCGTGGCTAAGACGGTTAAAGGCAGCACTAAAATTGAGGCCAATGACATAAACTTCCTTTCCAAATTCATGCAGGCCTACAGCCTTGGAAATTATAAGCCGCCCATTACATGCCACAAGGCAGCAGATAATTACCTTCCCTGTACCCATTTAGACGGATGTATAAAATACTTAAATAAATATCGAAAATTACTAATTATCAAAATTAGCTTGTAGCAAACATATATACAATTAGGACTAACATCACCAAATGTATAAAAAGGACAAAAAGAACCATTTCATATTATATTACGAAAGGTAACACAAGTTACGGGCTAAGAAGTCAATTGTGTTTATAAATGAAAATTCCCGATATACAAATACAATTTGTGTTTAATGTACACTACCATAGGCATCAAGGTGCAGTAAGAGGAATTTCAAAAACAAAAGGAGCGCTTACCAACCACACATCCTCAATTTACTCATCAAGCTGGAATGGTGAGTTCTTGGTTCCCTTTCTAATGTTAAATCAAATTAAATCTATGTACGGATTATAAACCTTGTGATTCATCAAATTGAAATACTATCGTAGATAAAGTCAAATAATATAATATAATCAAATACAATATTAAGTTCATAAATAGCAAATGATATTAAGAATGATATATATATATATATATATATATATATATATATATATATATATATATATATATATATATACTGTATATATATATATATATATATATATATATATATATATATATATATATATATATATATATATATATATATATATATATATATATATATATATATATGTGTGTGTGTGTGTGTGTGTGTGTGTGTGAAATAGGTTAATTAATAATCCAAAATAAGCATTAAATCCAAACAAATAAATTACCTTTGATACAACATGATAAAAGATTATTTATATTACCATTATCTTAATGTGGATAACAGTCTAAAAGACTGTTTGGTGTTCCAGGTTACATCCAGCTTCTTCAGGAATACAAGAATACATCACTCATCGACTTCATGGTCTGCTCCAAAGTAATACGTTAATGTGCACGATTCCTGCGACTATATTGGTTTCCACCTTCTAAAAATTCATTTTCTGTGACGATATGGTCGCTTTGTGCCACTAAGGTTATTGGTACCTAATCTTCCTTCAAATTTCATTGTCTTCTCAATTCACTTTGTAACTCCTGATACTCAAATATGCATCTTTTTTTATTCTCCCGATATATAGAACGCTACTACAACATTTGGTGATACCTTTTTCGTTGCCTTGTCGTGCAAAAGGATGTCTGATCGATTTGCTTGTATCACCTTGTTCATCCTTATTCTGTAGTTCCAGAGCAGTTTAGCCTGATCATTCTCTACCACATCTTTTGATTAATATTCGTATCATTTATTTCTGCATTGCATTTCATATGTTCTACAGAGACTCTATCGGTGAGCTTTAGCCATTGCATCGTGTCGCTTCTTATAGTGATTCTGAATAAGTGCTGAACATTCAGTGATGAGTAGTTGAAGGATTCTTCTTTTGCATTACAATTCCTGGACTTTAACGAGATGGTAGTTCCTTCTATGTTATGTTGAATAAATTATTATTATTATTATTATTATTATTATTATTATTATTATTATTATTATTATTATTATTATTATTATTATTATCTAAGCTGCAACCCTAGTTGGAGAAAAATTATGCTGTAATCCCGCGGGCGCCCCCCCCCCTAAAAAATAATAATAATAATTTAACGAGAAAAGTAAATAACAAAATAGATATATTATAGGGTATTTAAGGAACAATCAATGTAAAACATTTAAGAAACATTAACAATACTAGAAAGAAAACATTTGCCGAGCGGTTACAGTTTATTTCACTTCATCTTCTTTCCCATGCAACTAAGGACTAGCCCATATAAATCTTTTCCAGAAATGGATTCTGATAGATTTACACGAAATCATTTTGAAGTGTTGTACTAAAAATTGTGAATAACGTCCTATAGGCATATTTTGTAAGTCTTTCTATACCAAATTCATGTCATAATGTTGAAATACCAGGGCATAGGAGCAAAGAATTCACATTGGAAAAAGAACAGTGGAAAATCACTAAAGTTAATAATTTTGAAGTGGTGCATAAGAAAAACTTAAATCCTATGTCATACATCCAACGTACCCTCATACTGAATTTCAGGTAATTTGTTGTAGGCATAAATACGAGGGGACATGAATTGAAAATGTATTTATTTATTTATTTATTCATTTTTTATTAATTTATATTTATTTATTTTTATTAAAAAAAATGCCAAATTAGCCATTTTCAACAAACACACGCAAAAAAAAGGCGTTGATGACTTCCTATATGTAATTATCTAAGTCACAGTTGTACCTAATGTCCGTTCATTCGGTTATATTACAAGGGCAGAAGAGACAAGCATAGAATTTTTTATCAGAAAGTCACAAAAAAACAATCAATAATAGGATTTTA
>NC_090741.1:119165826-119200826 GCF_036898095.1 Palaemon carinicauda
AGAAACTAGCATGGCATTGGTTCTCTGAATGAATTATACCCTAGATATCCTAAAATAACTCATAAACTTAGACTTCTGGTTTTATTGTTTTATTTTCCTGGTAATTGGTAACAAAAGTCAACGATATACCCGTCATAAAAAAAGTTTAATTTCGGTTGAATAGCTATCGTGATACAAGAGCTAATAAAATAGGCCTGTAAACATTCTGAACGAAATTACTACAATTTTCGAAAACTTTTCCCTATGATATACGAATTTTTCTACGACGTATCCCTTTCAGTGGTATACGCACAGTCACGCCTATCACACATACCAGGTATATGTGTGGGGGAGGATATCTTTGCACTTGTTAATAGGTGCTTCCATATCGGTATTCAAGTTATATTGATCATAATACTTTAAATACTAATAATAACAAATAAACTTCATCTAAAAGACCGTAACAAAGCCTTATTTTTGAAAAATTTAGTATGCCGGCAAATACAATGGAAACAAAATAAGAAAAAGTCAGCTCATTAGGAAAGTCATAAGTAATGTATAGATGTTTGAAAAAAATTCAGAAGAGATAATAATTAACATTTATGGTCAATGCTAGGAATGGCGGTTACTTATTCTTTAAATGAAAACTATCTGAAAGATTACCTCACTTACTTTTAAGCTTCGTGTACGAGAATATACATTCCTTTGAAATAGTGAAACCAATATAAATGATAATATTTATAATGATAATGATAGTAATAAGAAAAGAAAATTATAGTTTAGGTATTTCTTCTGAAATGTTCCGTCAAAGATTTAGAATAATAGTAATAATAATAATAATAATAATAATAATAATAATATTATTATTAATAATAATAATAATAATAATAATAATAATAATAATAATAATAATAATAATAATAATACTTGCATACATACATACATACATACATACATACATATATACTGTATATACATATATGCATATATACATACATATATAATTAGAAAGTATGTTATACTAACGTAGAAATTTCCATAGGTTTGAACATTGTTTATCATGGTACCCTTGATTAGCATCAGACTCATTTATGGCGTTAAGTGCATTTTTTTCCTCAAGTGTTTTCTATAATTATATGCATTTTGTGCATAGAAGTAATTTGATGCTTTTATTTCGTGTGACTGGATATCAATTGATCTATAACGCACCTAGCTAATAATTTGTAAAATAAGATTTATTCCTCATATTTCTTGTATTTTATGAGACTGTAGTCATTTTACTACCCAGAAATTTGGTTCACTAACCTCATTACTATTTAGGCATGGGCTTATGTTTAAAGAATAATAGCTGTGATGTATAAGCTTTTTAATCTTGATAGATCTTAAACAGACATTCATAAGCGGTACGTAGTATAGGCAAGAAATTTAGAGAATCTACATAAAAAGATTTTGTGCTTATGTTAGCTACTCCTTGCATTTTATGGAAACAAAAATCAAAATCTCATTGGTAATGCAAACCAAAATAAACATACCTTAAAAGGATCAGATGTCAATGAACCATAGAGGCCAGGAAAAGGCCAATAAAGACATCATGCAGGAAAAAAAAAACTTTCAAGGCACATGATAGGAAGCAATTGGTCAGGATTTATGACGAGAACAACAGACGAGCAAATTAAAAAAAGAGAGAGAGAGAGAGAGAGAGAGAGAGAGAGAGAGAGAGAGAGAGAGAGAGAGAGAGAGAGAGAGAGAGAGAGAGAGAGAGAGAGAGAGAGAGGTCCAAGCTTTTCTTGGTACACATGTCATATAATTATAAACCCAAACAGATACACACACGAACGCGTAAATACAGTATTTAAAGGCACCAACACAATTATATGAAATATGAATACACACAAAAACAATAACTGCTTTCCTAAAAAGGATGTAGTTATAGCCAGAGAGATATGGCATACTATCCACTGAATTTTACTGTATATCAATTGTTAAAAAATATCAGCTTTGCATATCAATATAAGGAGGGTTCAATGTACGTGTATTTCATAAATGCTTATATATTTTAATTCGATTGTTCATTTTTTTTCTTCTGTCTTTCGCCCTCTCCAGCATTGATACTAGCAAATCCTGTTTAAAACTTCCATTGTATCTTCCATACTTTTTGAAGTTTATATCCCATTGTTATCCTCAACTGTTTTGTATCTAAGCTTGTGAGGTCACGCATATAAACTAGTCATGTACAACCCGTCTATCTGTTGAGACCTTATCGCAGTCTACACTATTGTTTATCTTAGAGTGACGAGCGGGGCCTTCCAGCTCACTGGTGGGCCCTCCATTTTGACGATGCGCCCAACCCAATTGAATCTTCTATCCTTTAGAATTATTTCGGAATCAAGTTGCCTTAAAGATATTTAGATTTTTTTATGTCATCTTCGCTTTTATAGTTTAAAACGGATTTCTTTTATTATTGAATAATCTTTTACTGATTATTTATAACAAAAGACGTCAGTGTCAATGACTTTAGATGCCAGGATGCCAGAGAACTCTAAATCAATTAATCAATCACCCAAACAACATCAGTGAAACTGCAGCCTTTCGTCAGTAGAGAAGCGTTTGCCTGGTTTCAGTGCACCAAAGTTCAGTTTCATATCAATGGTGTGAATCACTCAGGGAGCAAAGAGGACTATTTCCTAGCAGCAATCCACGAGGTCACTTTCATGGAAATCACTGATTCGATTTGCGACCGACGATAGACGCCAATAAAGTATAACGCCATAACATTTTTCCTTTTGGGGCAGTTCTCACCATGGCCAGCCTTCAATATCGCCCAGATTTTTCAGCTCACACAATAACCTTTGGGGGACAATAAGACTCCACATCCCCACAGGGAATTGACCAGTATTAATCGCCTGTAACCTGCTGCAGACGGCTGTCCTCGGAAACTAAGCCTACTTCGTGCCCTTTGGTTACGATGCCTACTGGATCATATACAAGCATCCCCTATGTTGATTCCTTATCTATGAAGAATTGAAGCTAACATGAAAGCACTAGGACACACACAGCCTGCCCGTAACATCACCAGCGGCAACAAAGGCCCCAACCACTACAAACATATGCTGCCCCTCTCTCATGCCTCAAGCAATGACCTCTACAGCAACTTCTTGATGCCTATTGGCAGTGGTTATGCTACTACCTCTTGAGATTCAGAGTATCTATGAAGAAATGTTTGGACAGGTATAAGTGATTCAAAGAACTTGTAAGTAGGCCATCGCTTGTGTTGATTCTTACCCTATCATCTTTTCGTTTTGTATGATGTAGATACTGATATGAGGATTTTGGTAGACACTGGTGCTTGCGGTTCCTTTATACCAAAGTTATTCTTCTGGACATGATTTAGTTATCCTAGGCTTGCTGATGTCTGCTTCGGAACACCTAACGTATCAGAGATCCCCACCAAGGGGTATGATATACTCATACTATATTTTGTAGAGCCAAATACCACTAAGTTTTTCATAGCTGATATAACATTGTTAATAATAATTATGGATTTTTGTTCACGCATTTCCAACTCCTGGTTGATATGGCTCATCAAACTTAAGTAAAAGAAAACTCATCAGCATCAACATCTCTTCAACCTGCCTTATCTGACCTCACACTTTACATCAGTGCATCCATGGATACATACGCCCACTCTCTCACGTAGTGCACAGAAATGATACCCACAAAACTTCCCCGAACTCTCACAGTTTCTGCTAAGCATGGTATTGAAGACCATATCAAGACATTGCCAGGTATCTGTCATTGGATAATTTGACCGCTATTAAAGTAACTTTCACAGCAATGAATGAAGTGGTGTTTGGTAAAAAGGATTCAAGCTTATGGGTATCCCCCCTACACATTATCCTCAAGAAGGACAGCTTCCGGCACCCTTGTGGGGATTAGTGGCATCTGAGCTTCAAGTAAAAACCTTTGTAGTCTGTGAATGACAAGTGTACCTTTGTTGCCAATGAAGTAGCATTCCTAGGGCACCTCGTTACTGCGGAAGGTATCCACCCTTTCCATGAGGAAGTATCAGTTATCCAGAAATTCCCTATGCCCTCGATCGTCAAAGCATTACAAGAATTTTCGTGCATGATAAACTAATATTACCAGTTCCGGTCAGCTATCGCTGCCGATCTTGCCCCAATCTACACCTCCTTCAAGGGTAAACCAGAAGAACAGAAGCTGGCTCCCCTTCAGGAAGCAGCCTTTTGTAACGCAAAAATGCCGTATCAACAACTGCTGCTGCTCTTACCTTTTCTGTGTCATATGACCCTCTCCGCTTCCACTGATGGGATGGACTTTGCTATTGGTGAAGAACTTGACCTACTCATCAATTGGTCTTCTTTAGTAAAAAATGGTCAAAGGTGTAATAGAGCTACTATACCTTCGACTGCGAATTACTGGTGGGGAAATTGGCGGCCAGTCACTTGACTAACTTCTTAGAAGTACGTCTTTCATCATTCGCACCGACCACTTGACCTGGTGAATGCACCCACTCAACAATCGATTGTGTGGTCGACATATGAATGGCAGCATCTCTCCTTTGAGGCTGAAGAAAACTGCATCTTTCAACACATCCCTGATGAAATGAATCCTATCGTCAATGACCTGTCAAGAAACACATTAGAAGCCCCTCAGCTGGGATTTCATTTTAACGGTTTAGGAGAATTACGATGAACAGATCCCGAGAATTAAGCCTGTAGAAAATCGTGCACATTTTTCCATGGGGAAGACGTTGCTATTAATGACTCCAGCGCCAGCTTTTCTGTTATGTCAGTACTAGTAAGCCACGCCTGAGGAAGCCTATTACCATACTGTGACATGTTTGATTTATTCCATGGCATCATATATCACTTGTACCAATGTACTTCAAAACTACCGAGGACAAAGTTTACTTGACAAAGCATTATTATGGACGCTAAGGATTTGATCTGCACTTTTCTTCATGCCAGACTTCATAAGTACATTGACACATGGATTGAGGAGTGGACAACTTTCTGCAACATCAACATTTTTCGCCAACATTGTCATTGATGTAAAAGTCAACAAAACTATATCACGAGGACACTGTTACATGTATACTGTTATTGACAGCTCAACTCGTTGGTCTGAAGTCATACCCATTCAAATCGTAACATCAGACTAATGTAGCTACGCCTTAATCTCAGGGTTCATAACAAGATTTGGTATCTCTGAGCATATTGCTTCTCACTATGATAACATTCAGGATATTGAATATCCTCTACATCAGACAACCGCCTCCCTCCCTGCAGTCGACGAAAGGTTGAGCAGTTTCATTGCACCCTCAAATCAGCTTAGATGCTAGGCTGCAATGATTCTACCTTGTTTACCCAACTCCTTGTGTCCTCCTAGCTTTAAGGACCACTCTAAAGGACACTTTAGATGTCTCAGCAGCTGAAATGATGTATGTTGACCAGTTGGTCAACTCTGCTGAATTTTTCCGTCAACAATCTCCTCTGATAATCTTCAGCGCCTACCTTATAATAATGGGAAATATATTCCCTGTTGCCAGACTTAAAAGCCTCAAGCTAAAATACACATTCCAAATGATTTAAACTCCACGATGCATGTCTTCGTGCTCATTGACTCTTACAAGCCACCGCTGACCTTCCCCTTTTCTTCATTTTCTGTCGCAGGTGTAAAACTTCCTTAATCAACCTTATTGGCAAAGAAGACTGACTCTTTATTGATACCCTATAGCCTGCATATCTCCTGCAAGATGAACAGCTGACCGTTCATTTCTCTAGGGTAGAGTGCCCTATTTGCAATGTATATCAGTTTAAATTGGGGAGCATGGTTAAGTATGATAATGTGTTTGCTGTTTCTCTCCCTGTTTTCCTCTCTTGCTTTTTACTGCACTGATATTAAAAAAAAAAAAAAAAAAAAACATGTTTAAGCTTAAATTTGTATATTCCATATTAATAAAATCTTCATACCAATGTTATCCTCAACCATTTTTCATGTAAGCTTATGATGTGTTATTAAGACCTTGTCGGATTATGACACAAAGGCGCCAATGAGTGACCTTGAGAGTACCTATTGTACTACTCTGATATCGTTCTATTGTGTACTATTGCTTCAAAAATCTCTCGTTTTGCTTCCAAGATTTAGTCAACATAGCCAATACTTCGAAAAAATATTTTTTTTACATACTAAAACTCATATGATATAAATCACAAAAGTATCTCATTATAATATACAGTGGATGTCAAAATTGGTATCTTCAAAGAAATGTCATCATGAATAAATTAATACATTTTTCCATCTTCTAGTCTTTGGTCAAAAGAGTATTTCTTCCATCAAAGTATTCCACACAAAAATGATAAATTCTATCGGCATAGCTTTTCCTTAGAAAAATACGAAAAAAGGTAAGTTCTCAAGTGAAGACGATTCATATAAAATGAGTTTTATCGATAATATTAAGAGAAGTGATTTATAAATTTAGATGATTTCTCTTTTTTTTCCGTCAAAGTACACTGCCAATTAGTCAGTGTAATTACAAGCGGGGGAAAATTAGTTAAACCCTTAATGAAGATGGAGCGAAAGAGAGAGAGGATATTTATTGACGCGAACGAAGCTAGTTACCTTATATGAAATGCTAAGATTTTCCTGATCGAATCTCACACAACCCATAGTCCAGTCAATCCATTGACCAGTCATTCTCTTTAATTATTATCGTCGGGTGCAAAGGGAGCAGTGGATAGTTTCGGCGGTGAGGTAAGGAACTCCTACACCATTAATATATCCATATGAAGCAATGATTAATTATATATATATATATATATATATATATATATATATATATATATATATATATATATATATATATATATATATATATATACGTATATATATATATATATCTATATATATATATGTATATATATATATATATATATATATATATATATATATATATATATATATATATACATATATATATATATATATATATATATATATATATATATATATATATATATATATATATATATATATATATATATATATATGTATATATATATATATTTATATACGTATTTATATATATATATATATATATATATATATATATATATATATATATTTATATATGTATATATATATATACATATATATATATATATATATATATATATATATATATATATATATATATATATATATATATATATATACATATATAAATATATATATATATATATATATATATATATATATATATATATATATATATATATATATATATATATGTATAGATATAAGACTTAATTCTCTTAATATATGTTCATACCTTCTATATCCATGACGTGGCTGCCACTTTTGTTTGTAAGTACAAATTTTTAGCTATAAAAAAATGTGTCGAGCAACAAAATACTCTTATAGAGTTTTAGAGATATCCAAATTATTTTCATTTGGTTTCATTGGATTTATTTGAAGTACATTCATATCAATATTGGTATTTATACTTTTGTTCATAGGCTAGACTTTTAGCTAAGAAATCGGTGAGGACCGAGAAACTAGTCCTTGAGTATTACAGGAATTAGATGAATTTCACAAGGGTCGATGGGCGTTAGATGAACTACATTCATACTAATTTTCGTATTCATACCTGACATAGAAAAATCACTGTAGCCATTTCTAGATATCCGAGGGAGTCAGATTTCCGGAGGCGCCGTAAATTACTCGTAGAATACTTCACATGTAGACTAATGATATAATACAGTCCTATATTGTAAGATTATTATTATTATTTTTATACTTTTTTTTTAAGCAACTGTTGATTAAGGATAATCAGCAGTATGTACGTAAACTAGTGAAAGAAAAATATCTATACTTAGAATCAATACTATCTATGTGTCTTAAGTAATATTGATTAAATATAGTGAGAAGCTTTAAAACTGGAAACAATTCTATTTGCAATTGAAAATAGAGAAGTTAGAAAGAATTCTTCTGTGTATAATTAGGTAATACGAAAGGAGATTATTTGAAACCTTTTTCGTATTTATCATGCTTTACTTGGTTAAACATTCCAGGTTTTAAATCATGATATCATTTTAATGAATTGAGTTTTGATTTGGGCAATCTTGTCCAGGCTACAATGTAACTGGAGCTCTGAAGCCAGTGAGTTAGCCATAGGTTCCATAAAACACGCGCATCTGATAGGAGATCTCTGATAAACAGCATATATGTGTTCTATATATATATATATATATATATATATATATATATATATATATATATATATATATATATATATATATATATATATATGTATATTTATATATATATATATATATATATATATATATATATTTATATATATATATAATATATATATATATATATATATATATATACATATATATATATATATATATATATATATATATATATATATATATATATATATATATATATATATATATCTATAGATCTCTCTCTCTCTCTCTCTCTCTCTCTCTCTCTCTCTCTCTCTCTCCATATATATATATATATATATATATATATATATATATATATATATATATATATATATATATATATAATATATATATATATATATATAATATGTATATATATATATATATATTATTATTATTATTACTATCCAAGCTACAACCCTAATTGGAAAAGCAAGATGCTATAAGCCCAGGGGCTCCAATAGGGAAAAATAGCCCAGTGAGGAAAGGAAATAAGGAAATAAATAACTGAAGAGAACAAATTAACAATAAATCATTCTAAAAAAAGTAATGTCAAAAGAGATATATCATATATAAACTATTAACAACGTCAACAACAAATATGTCATATATAAACTATAAAAAGACTCATGTCCGCCTGGTCAACAAAAAAGCATTTGCTCCAACTTTGAACTTTTGAAGTTCTACTGATTCAACAACCCGATTAGGAAGATCATTCCACAACTTGGTAACAGCTGGAATAAAACTTCTAGAGTACTGCGTAGTATTGAGTCTTATGATGGAGAAGGCCTGGCTATTAGAATTAACTGCATGCCTAGTATTACGAACAGGATAGAATTGTCCAGGGAGATCTGAATGTAAAGGATGGTCAGAGTTATGAAAAATCTTATGCAGCATGCATAATGAACTAATTGATCGACGGTGCCAGAGATTAATATCTAGATCAGGAATAAGAAATTTAATAGTCCGTAAGTTTCTGTCCAACAAATTAAGATGAGAATCAGCAGCTGAAGACCAGACAGGAGAACAATACTCAAAACAAGGTAGAATAAAAGAATTAAAACACTTCTTCAGAATAGATTGATCACCGAATATCTTGAAAGACTTTCTCAATAAGCCAATTTTTTGTGCAATTGAAGAAGACACAGACCTTATATGTTTCTCAAAAGTAAATTTGCTGTCAAGAATCACGCCTAAAATTTTGAAAGAGTCATACAAATTTAAAGAAACATTATCAATACTGAGATCCGGATGTTGAGGAGCCACCGTCCTTGACCTACTTACAATCATACTTTGAGTTTTGTTAGGATTCAACTTCATACCCCATAATTTGCACCATGCACTAATTTTAGCTAAATCTCTATTAAGGGATTCACCAACCCCAGATCTACATTCAGGGGATGGAATTGATGCAAAGAGAGTAGCATCATCTGCATATGCAACAAGCTTATTTTCTAGGCCAAACCACATGTCATGTGTATATAGTATGAAAAGTAATGGGCCAAGAACACTACCCTGTGGAACACCGGATATCACATTCCTATACTCACTATGGTGCCCATCAACAACAACTCTTTGAGATCTACTACTTAAAAAATCAATAATAATGCTAAGAAACGACCCACCCACTCCCAACTGTTTCAGTTTGAAAACAAGGGCCTCATGATTAACACGGTCAAAGGCAGCACTAAAATCAAGGCCAATCATACGAACTTCCCGACCACAATCAAGGGATTTCTGTACTGCATCGGAGATAGTAAGAAGGGCATCACATGCTCCAAGGCCTTTCCGAAAACCAAATTGCAAACTAGGGAATAGATGATTACCTTCAGCAAACCTATTAAGACGTTTTGCCAGAAGACGTTCAAAAACTTTAGATAATATGGGAGTTATGGAAATTGGGCGGTAATCAGTGGGACTTGAGCTACCACAAACACATTTACATAGAGGAGTAACATTACCAATTCTCCAACAAGTGCTAAAAGCTCCTCTTCTTGCTAACTTGCGTAAAATAACAGATAACTTTGGAGCTAAGAAATCTGCTGTCTTTATAAAAAACAAAGGAAAAATACCATTAGGGTCTACACCTCCATAAGCATCAAGGTCCATCAACAGAGCTTTAATCTCACGAGATCGAAAAGCTAAACTAGTTAGTTTAGCCTCAGGAAAACAGGAATGAGGAAGTTCAAGTTTTTCATTACTCTGTTTACTGTCAAAAACATCAGCCAAAAGGGTTGCCTTTTCCTTTGGACAGTGAGTGACTGAGCCATCTGGTTTAAGTAAAGGAGGAACTGTTGCATCTACACCAAAGAGTGCAGATTTAAGGGTAGACCACCATTTATGTTCCTGAGTTGTACCAGAGAGGGTTTCTTTTATGATTAAATTGTACTCCTTTTCAGTTGAGGCATAAACTCTCTGAGCAAAAGCTCGAAGCCGAGTATAGTTGTTCCAGGTCAAATCTGATCTGTTACCCTTCCAAAGGTGATAGGCCTCCTGCTTCTCCAAATAAGCACGTCTACAATCATCATTGAACCACGGTTTGTCCTTCATTCGGTACCTTAGCACACGAGAAGGGATACGCCTATCAATTATGTTGACTAGATTCTCATTCAAAGGGACAACAGGATCTACACTATTATATAATTGTGACCAATTCAAGCACAACAGATCATGCAAAATCCCATTCCAGTCTGCTTGGGATTTCATATAAATTTTACAAGAATATGATATATCAGGGACAGGCTGCTCAGTCTTCACTAATAATGAAATCAAGGCATGATCCGAAGTCCCGACTGGAGAACCAACCTTACTAGTTATAACGCCAGGGGAGTCAGTGTATACGAGGTCCAAGCAATTACCAGACCTGTGAGTAGCTTCATTTATGATTTGCTCACAGCCTGATTCCGAGGCAAAGTCTAAAGCTCTTAAGCCATGGCGATCGGTAGGAGAGATAGAACTCAACCACTCCCTATGGTGAGCATTAAAATCACCAACAAAGACAAAAGAAGCCTTTCTATCATCTTCTTTTATCTTAGCCATAATGGCAAGAAGACAATCGAAGATAGAATCATCCATGTCTGGATTCCGGTAGATTGAACACAAATAAAAGTTGTTATGCCTGCCACAAACTTTTATTACCTGAATCTCATGACATCCACATTGATAGCAGGACTTATGAGAAGCAGGGTACTCGGTCCTAATATACACCGCCATTCCCCTGGCCCTAGGAATAGAATCACGTTTCAGCATTATTGGCTTCTTAAAACCAGTTATAAGGAGCTCAGATGAGTGCCTCATATTAGAAACCAAAGTTTCTGAGCACAAAAGAATATCATACTGTCTGGACGCAACTGTAAGGTCTCGGATATTTGCATGAAGACCACGAATATTGCAATACAGAAGACGACATTGACGAAATCTAGGACGTACTGGTCCCGGATTTCGCTCAATGTCTCCAGACAGCATAAGAATTAATAGAAATAAAAAATTGACATCATACTTGAAAACTAGATTAACAAGAATTAAAACAAAAACAATATGTACAGAATAATAATAAAAGTGATTGATGATATCCATAGACTATAGTAAAAAGTCGGAAAAACTGGTCAACATGGAGGAGCCGAAACACCATGCAAGGCTAAATACCCTCCAGGATAGCCACTTCAACTGAAGGGAGGACAGTAAGGATGGTTTTGAGAAGAAAAAATCAGAAAAAGGAAAAGACAACCTCTTGATAAACCACCAGGCATCCATGGCCCTTCTATTAAGCCTGCCCAACACACCATTTCAAAAAAACATGAAGAGGAAGAAAAAAAAATAAGATAGAACAGTGTGCCCGAGTGTACCCTCAAGCAAGAGAACTCTAACCCAAGACAGTGGAAGACCATGGTACAGAGGCTATGGCACTACCCAAGACTAGAGGACAATGGTTTAATTTTGGAGTGTCCTTCTCCTAGAAGAGCTGCTTACCATAGCTAAAGAGTCTCTTCTACCCTTACCAAGAGGAAAGTACACTGAACAAATTGCAATGCAGTAATTAACCCCTTGGTGAAGAAGTGTTAAGTATCTCATTGTTGTCAGATGTATGAGGAAAGACGAGAATATGTAAAGAATAGGCCAGACTATTCCGTGTAAGTGTAGGCAAAGAAAAAATAAGCCGTGACTAGAGAGAGGGGTCCAATGCAATACTGTCTGGCCAGTCAAAGGATCCAAAACCTCTCTAGTGGTAGTATCTCAACGGGCGGCTGGTGCCCTGGCCAACCATATATATTCATATGTATAATATTTAATTATTTTTTGTATCAATAATTATTAACAGTTTGGTACTCGTTATAGAATTGACATTTTCATATATTCCTTTTGTATAGAAGTTATGTCGAAGAATCTTCGAAATGATCTTCTGTACGTGCCTGTTATTAAAGATGAATAAACAGCCAATTGGAAAGATATATTACCATTTATATTCATTTACTTAATTACTCGTTCAGATTTTAGCAAAATCTAATTCTTTTCAGTCATCAGCTAAATTTAACTTGAAATTTTTATACATCTTCACTGCGCAGGGGAGTTATTAAACTAAAAATGTTTGCTAATATTATATATATGTTACTTATAATAGGAAAAAAATAAGTTTTATAAAGATTTTAAAAATATCATTACCCTGATAAACAGAATTTGTCTGCATAAATATAATTTTTTCCGGAAAGAAAATTTCAACTGCGCTAAAGTTGAATTGAAATTAGCTTATATTTTGATACAAAATATTTCAAAACTTAACCAACTCTGAGGAGTATCACCTATTGAGAAAGGTGATTTAGTTGTAATTTAGAGGAATCTTTATTTAACATTTTGAATCAGGAAAAAAATATTAAAATCAGAATATGGGGGCGAAAGTTCCTTAACAAAAAAAAAAGAAAAAAAAAACGATTATCTTTAATCCAAATACGTTAAAAAGGGTCTTTTTCTGCTTTCTATTCCTGACCGCAACCTGGTGCCCAAACTAATGCTGCGTTCAGCTCATACACACACACACACACACACACACAATAACAGGCGTTCTTTACCAGAAGCGAGCAAGGTCGGACAATGGTACTGCGTTTCCTAAGAATATTATATTACTTTACTAAACTGAGTTAATAATTCCATACCAGGTTTTTTGTTGACTGCTGGTAAGAGAGAGAGAGAGAGAGAGAGAGAGAGAGAGAGAGAGAGAGAGAGAGAGGGAAATGAGGTAATCATCAAAACAACATGATAAAGCTATTTATAGAATGCATGTAAGCAGCTTTTTCCGTGTCAGGGTGCGGACGCAATACTGATGAGACATTATATATATATATATATATATATATATATATATATATATATATATATATATATATATATATATATATATATATATATATATATATATATATATATATATATATATATATATATATATATATATATATATATAAGTATGTATATATATATATATATATATATATATATATATATATATATATATATATATATATATATATATATATATATATATATATATATGTGTGTACATATATATATATATATTTTTGGGCTCAAGCCATGTCGTCCTGATAGAAGTTCCTATAGGGTAGCTTCCTAGGGTATATTACAACTACGGCGATATTCCCAGAGAATTTACCTTAAGGTACCAGAATTCTAACTCCTGGAGCGAGTATCCCTCGTGAAAGGGATATCGCGACATATCAGAGGACGTATTCTAGACACGTCACATGGCAATCTACGACCTGAACAGAGATTTCGTCTCGTAGGAGGTGATTGACGAGATACGAATTCGGGAAAGAAAAAGGGGAGCCGCTCCCAAGGCTTCCCTATCCCCCGATTCGTATGCGTGCCTGGCGCCAATCCTGGCGCCATCTGCATTCTTTTTTGCGTAGCTTAACAACTCGGTGTTTTTTCCTGTTTTTCTCGCAAATCTTGGATTTATTCAGCTTTTCATGGCTTCTCCGTCTTCGTTGGCCTCGGATAAGTTGAGTATAGTGTCTGTTATGTATAAATATAGGCTCTTGGTAAAATTTTGAGTGATTAATAGGATTAATCTTTGATACAAGAGCCGTAGCCTACCAGAGGTGTCCTGGACACTGTCACTCGCTAGGTATAAATTAGTTAGTCAGAGTGACATTCCTGGTTGTTTTGCTTTAATAAATTTCAGCTATTTAGCTTTACATAGGATTTCCTTTCGTGCTTAGTATTATTTGGCGAAGTGTTCGCCATTCTGGCCTACGCTAGGCCATGTAGCCTAGTCGTTTGGTCCTAGTACTTCATGCATGATTTTGGTTTTTCCGAGTGTAATTAAAATTTTATTGAAGCTTTAGGCTATATTTTATACATTTAAGACTGTGTGGAATATTTCCAAGATTTTATACGTGTGAGTTTCGGTGAATTAGGTAATCGATTCTCTTGGTTCCTAGGCTAATTGCTTATGGAGCCTTAGTATACTTTATCATACTCCCCGGTTGCTTTCTTTTCTTCGGAGAAGGTATGCAATCCCTTTCCCTCTGTTTAAGCCTTGGGCTTATCCCTAAGTGGTTTTTTCCGAATTTATTTTCGATAAAACTATATTAGGGTGTTACTGTACCTTCCTGTTCCAGTAAGTCTGGTTCAAAGAGGGACAGAACAACAGAGTTTTTAGTCTGAGTCCGTGTTGTCTGGCTTGGGGCAGAGTCTCCCTCGCTGACCTAACACTTACAAAGGGAGCTTAGCTCCCTTAGGTCACTACCGAAGGTTTCTGTAAGTTATGATTCCTTCTTTTGTGATCGACCAGACTAAGTCCTGTTGCTGTTCTCGGGGGAGGATAAGTTCTTCCCTTTGGAGTAGCAACGCCTTCCTTGCTTTGGTGCTCTGGAAGCTGGCAAGTATTGCTGGCCCTTTCCCTTAGATCTCCCTTAGGCTAAGACAAAGTTCTTGGCTGCGGGTGATCTGTCACTGAAGCAAGGTTGGCAGGACCCTCTTGTCCCTTCCCCCTCTATCTCCGTAATGGCCTAGCCATTACTGTACTGTACCTTGCCGGCCGGCAGAGCTGGCCGGCAGGGGTATTACTGTACTGTACGTCGTTCTACTTCTGGACCTAGTATAGGTTGGGATGTGGAATTGACTAAGCCCATTGCCGGCCGGCAGAGATGCTGGCCGGCAAGGGTCTTATGTTTTCGAGTGCTGCCCGGACCTATCTTGGTCCCTCATCCATGCCTGCCGGCAGAGCCGGACGGCATTGGTCAAGGAAGCCTGAATTAAGTTTCTCCCCTTCCTTATATGCACTCTTTCGGTTGCCGGGCTTGGGGGGTTGTGTACACTCTTATCCCGGCATCCATTCTATTTTCTTCTAGTGCTGTACCTGTCCCGGCTGCCGGCCTATGAGGCTGGCAGCCGGGCAGGTGTAGTCTTCTGGTTCTTTTGCTGCCGGCTGGCATCGGTCTTGTACCTTTGCCGGCAGGCTTATGTCAGTCCTTGTCTGCCGGTCACCAAGAGTGTGGCCGGCAGCTGGGTACTACCTTGTGTAGTTGCTGGCTGGCAGTCATTGCCGGCCAACACTGGCTGTTGCCGGCCGGCAGCTGCTGCCGACCGGCACAGGCATTTGAACCAGAGTGCTGCCGCCCTATAGCTGTTAAGTAGTATACTTTAAAGCTAGTTGTGGTGTGTGCCGGCCGGCAAAGGCAGGCCGGCACACATCCTCCTATACTGTACTAGTATTCTTCTGTATAGCATATACAGTAAGAAGAAAACTATAGTAAAGGTTTAGGTACAGCACTGTATCTTCTAACACTATTGTGTTTTCTTGCACAGCCCTTTGCTGTTGCCCTCAGATAGGAAGCAGAGTTCTTCCCTGTCTATTATCCAGGATTTTAAAATCATTGCCTAGGTGTGAGCTCCACCTGTTTCCTCTGGAAACCTTGCATTGGTTACTCTAGAAGAGATAAACCATTTTGATTTTATTATCTGGAAGGCTGCAACAATGGGTTGTGAGGGAAACACAAGTGTGTGTCTTTCCTTTATGAATTGTTATGCTATACTATGCATATCCAGTGATACATAGTTCACTTGATACTCATGGAAATTTCTTCTCTTTACAGGAGGACCCTCCGAAGTGCGGAAATGTTTTCTGCAATGTCCGCAGCAAGAACCTCTGCGGACATGAGTGTTGTAGGAGACACGCAGCATGCGCTGTCTCCAAGGATGATCTCCAGTATTGGGACCCTCAGGTATGTACTGTATGCACTAACCTGATTACTGAGGCTTTTGATTCCCCTAGAACGGCGGAATCAAGGGATATAGCAAGGGAAAAGCTTCGTACTTGGGTAAGGGGCTTCAAGAAGAACACCTCTGGCCCTTATCTTCCAAGTGAGAAGATGAGGGCGTATCTTTTTCCCCAGGCATCAGCTGAGGCAGTGATTCCCCAGCCTCAAGAGGAGATCCCTCAAGATCAAGTCCAGGTGGACGCGGAAGTCGCAGTTGCGATGCAAGACATCCAGTTGTATGACAGGATGTCTGACCTGGACGAACGTTTGGAAGAAGACCTCCTGGCAGAAGGTCAGGATCAAGTTCAAACCCCGGATGTCGTAGAGGATGAGGTCGACGAGGTGTCGGCTACTCCGGTTCAGATGCCGGAGCCTATCCCCTCAACATCGGCTGGTCTCCCAGTAGAACTGGGACAGGCCCTCTCTTCGATTGTTGGAATGATCCAACAAATGCAGAAGGAGAATCAGGAGAAGGCGGCTGCAATGGAACTGCGTATGCAGTCCCTAGCAGAATCACATGGGCCCCAGAAAAGGCTCAATGTGAAAGACCTTCCCATATGCTCAGATGCTAACCCATGGAGGTATGCTGAGCACATGCCGATGACGACTGGAAAGATCGTCATCTCGGATAAGCTGGGTTCAGTTCCCCTAGAGGAGGTAGAATTCTGGCCCAGCAAGGCATCATATCTTGACTGGTATGTCCGGCTGAGAAAAGAACCAGCTTCAAGGTAGGAGACAGAGACGAAGGAGGTCATTATTATGGACCACGCTAAGGCTCAAACCCTACTTTCATCCTCGATGAAAGAGAGGGGCTTCTCTAATTCGAAGGTAGCTGCATTGAGCAAGAAGCTCCCTTCTTTTGTGTCCTCTCCTGATAGAGCCTTCCCCTTTTTACAGAAAGGGTTTGCGGCTGTCCTAAAGGCAGTCGAGGCCGGCAAGCCTTGCCCCTCCCTGGAGGAGTGTAAACCCTTGTCGCTGGCTCTGCCTATTGACCACAAAGACTGGAAGGATGTCCATCTGACATTCTCAGTGGGAAAGTTGGAGGCTGATATTGCCGGACGGCAATTCGGCGAGGACCTCCCCAAGCTGTCCGAATCTCTTTTACGAAGAGAGTTCGAGACCAAAGAAAGACTGGCTGCCTAAATATCTCATCAGACTACTCTTGAGACAATGGCAGGTGACCCTAAGGTCCATGAAATGTTCATGGTAGTGGCTAAGTCTCACCTAGCCACAGTGACGAAGGACCTTTATGGCTTCATCAAGGCAAGGAGAGCTTGCAGGGAGTTCGTGTTCACCGGGGCTTCGGTGAGACACGAGCCAAGGAAATTAATCTCCTCCAACATTTGGGGAAAAGACCTTTTCCCTACCGATGTGGTCAAAGAGGTTGTTGATAAGGCCGCCGTGGAGAATAGAAACCTTCTCCAGAAGTGGGGCCTGGCTATCAAAAGAAAATCTTCCCCGGATGAGGGTCCTCAACCAAAGAGGAAGAATATGAGGACTAGGCTACCATCTCGGCCAGCCAAGCCTTATAGACAGCAACAGCAACTGCAATTGCCTTTACCTCCAGTGCCCCAGATGGTGGCACAAACCCCGACTGCTTTTCAGTGGGTACCCCAGGCTGTGCCAGGTCAGTCAACCACATTCACCCCAACGTTCGAAGGACAGTCTTCTTCCTTTCGTGCAAAACCTAGAGGAGCAGCCAGAGGCTCGTCTAGGCGCCCCTCAAGGGGAAGGGGATTCAGAGGTGGTCGTGGTCAGGGAGGCAAGACCTCAGGACGGCAGTCCAAGTGAAATGATACCGGTAGGAGGGAGACTGATGAAATTTTGGGATCGCTGGACCTTCGATCCCTGGGCCCAAAGCCTACTCAAGAATGGACTGGGTTGGAGCTGGTACAGCACTCCACCCCCATGCCTTCAGTTTTTCCAACACTCCACCCCCGTTTTGGAGGAGTACGTTCAAGAACTGTTGGAGAAAAATGTGATCCGAAAGGTGAAGTCCATCAAATTCCAAGGGAGGCTGTTTTGTGTTCCCAAGAAAGACTCGGAAAAGCTCAGAGTCATTCTGGACTTGTCACCACTCAACAAGTTCATAGTGAATTGCAAATTCAAGATGCTAACACTGCAACACATAAGGACCTTACTGCCCAAGAGGGCATACTCAGTCTCTATAGACTTGTCAGACGCCTATTGGCACATTCCAATCAGCCGTCGACTCTCCCCCTACCTAGGGTTCAGGCTACAACGGAGACTGTACGCCTTCAGAGCCATGCCATTCGGGCTAAACATAGCCCCAAGGATTTTCACGAAGCTTGCGAGCGCACCTCTCAAACAATTACGCCTAAAGGGATTTCCGGTAGTAGCCTACCTGGACGACTGGCTGGTGTGGGCAGCATCCGTGACCGAATGCTTGCAAGCTTCCAGTCAGATGATCCAGTTCCTAGAGTACCTAGGCTTCAAGATCAACAGAAAAAAGTCTCGACTTTCTCCATCCCAAAAGTTCCAGTGGCTGGGAATCCACTGGGACCTTTTGTCATACAGTTTCTCCATCCCGACGAAGAAAAGGAAGGAGATAGCGGGCTCTGTCAAGAGACTTCTAGATTCCAAAAGGATATCAAGACGCGAACAGGAGAGGGTACTAGGCTCTCTCCAGTTTGCTTCAGTGACAGACCCAGTGCTAAGAGCACAGCTAAAGGATGTAACCGGAGTTTGGAGAAGGTATGCATCAAACGCGCGAAGAGACCTGAGAAGACCAGTTCCGCCTCGGCTACGTACTCTTCTCAGACCTTGGTCCCAAGCCAGACATCTAAAGAAGTCGGTTCTTCTTCAGCCACCTCCCCCGTCGATGACGATTCACTCAGACGCCTCAAAGGAGGGATGGGGAGGTCACTCTCATCGGAAAAAAGTCCAGGGGACTTGGTCCAAGCTATTCAGGACCTTTCATATAAACTTTCTAGAAGCTATGGCAGTGCTCCTTACCTTAAAGAAAGTCTCCCCGCGTCACTCGATCCACATAAGATTGGTGACGGACAGCGAGGTGGTTGTGAGATGCTTGAATCGACAAGGGTCGAGGTCACCACCTTTCAACCAAGTGATGTTAGCCATTTTCCGATTGGCGGAAAAGAAGAAGTGGTACCTGTCGGCAGTTCACCTTCAAGGAGTCCGCAATGTGACAGCGGACGCTCTATCCAGGTTCACACCGATAGAGTCGGAATGGTCCTTAGACGCAGGATCATTTTCCTTCATTCTGAATCAAGTCCCAGAACTGCAAATAGACCTCTTTGCGACGAAAGACAACAAGAAGTTGCCCCTGTACGTGTCCCCGTACGAGGACCCCTTAGCGGAAGCAGTGGACGCAATGTCCCTCGACTGGAACAGATGGTCCAGGATTTTTCTGTTCCCTCCTCACAACCTTCTGTTGAGGGTCCTCAACAAACTGAGATCCTTCAAGGGGTTAGCGGCAATAGTGGCCCACAAGTGGGCGAACAGTATGTGGTTCCCCTTGGCGTTGGAACTACAGATGAAGTTCGTGCCGCTACCACATCCAGTTCTGACCCAGCGAGTCCAGAAGTCGACTGTCAGCGCTTCATTACAGAAAACCCAGACCCTGCAGCTCATGATTTTCTCGCCCTAGCGGTGAGAAAGCGTTTCGGGATTTCGAAAGCCAGCATAGACTTCCTAGAGGAATATAAGTGCAAATCGACTAGAAGGCTATATGAGTCATCTTGGAGAAAATGGGTGGCCTTTGTAAAGGCAAAGAATCCGCAGGAGATCTCAACAGACTTCTGCTTATCTTTCTTCATCCACCTCCATGGCCAAGGGTTGGCAGCTAACACGATTTCAGTGTGTAAATCTGCTTTGATGAGACCCATTTTATTTGCCTTCCAAATCGACCTAGGTAACGAGATCTTTAATAAAGTTCCAAAAGCCTGCGCTAGGCTCAGACCTTCAGCACCTCCAAAGCCCATCTCATGGTCTTTAGACAAAGTTCTTCATTTCGCCTCCCTGTTGAGCAATGAAGAATGTGCGTTAAAGGATTTGACGCAAAAAGTTATTTTCCTATTTGCACTCGCGTCCGGGGCCAGGGTTAGTGAGATCGTAGCCCTCTCGAGAGAGGCAGGTCGTGTTCAGTTCCTGGATGGGGGGGAGCTGAACCTGTTTCCGGATCCTACGTTTCTCGCCAAGAATGAGTTACCCACCAACAGGTGGGGTCCCTGGAGAATCTGCCCTCTGAAAGAAGATGCATCTCTATGTCCAGTAGAATGCCTAAAGGTCTATCTTCGTAGAACTTCAGACTTCAAGGGTGATCAACTATTCAGGGGAGAAACATCAGGCTCAAATTTATCTCTGAATCAACTCAGAGCGAAAATCACATATTTTATTCGCAGAGCGGATCCTGACAGTACACCCGCAGGTCACGATCCGAGGAAAGTTGCCTCATCCCTAAATTTCTTTAATTGTATGGATTTTGAACATCTCCGTTCATACACGGGCTGGAAGTCTTCCAGGGTGTTCTTTCGCCACTATAAGAAGCAAGTAGAGGAACTTAAGAGATCTGTGGTAGCAGTGGGTCGTGTAGTTAACCCTACTGTTTAACTCTGCGAGGAACAGTGGTCTTAATTGGGATGATTAAGTCCAGGGTGAGTGCGTAGGTACATACTGTACTACAAACTAAATAAGGGCACCAAGTGCCCATATAGACTGTTCCTTCTTTCAAAGGTGAACCTAGCATAAGTTCAGACATGTGTGCCAAGCGTTTCTAACGCTAATGTGATTGATTTGTAATACAGACTTTTTATGACTTGATACCTTGGTATCTTATTAAAGTGGTGTTTAATGGTTTTTTCTTTCAGATAAACAAGTTCTGTTTACTATCATACTTATGCTTAAAGTTTTGGGTTATCCTCTTTTATTTAAATATATATATTTGTTGTTAACCTGTCTGTTTATTATCTGTCAATAAACTTGTTCTTGAGAACCTTGCGTCTCTTTCACCTGTGTCAATTTATTGGTATAATTGAGCATTTTAATTCTATGTATCTTATCTGGGATAATTCTGATAGAATTGTTCTGTTATGCAAGCTATGTTGCATTGGTTTATGTAAGTCCCCTAATGGGAGGACTCCGTCCCATAAAGGGACGAGGGCGGTTTTATTAGTTTCTTCCTATGCGGATATAAACCTTTGTCCAATACAAGTATTGTGCGGATTACTGGTCAATATATTGACGCAGTGGTTCTATACAAACTATGCTTTACTTAATATAGGGCGAGACCACTATATTAGCTTGCCTGGTATTCATACATAGATATATGTACTCTTCGAGACTTTCCAGAGTCTAGTAGGACTCTTCCCTGTAGGGGGCAGGAAGCTCTAACATAGTTTATAGTTAGTTGAAAAGATGTATAACGGTAACATCTTAGGTCTCTAGGTCTAGTCGAACGGGAATAAATACCTCCGGGAAGTACGGCACGTTCTGAGAATCCACAGATACAGTAATGCTCTGGTACACTTCCATCAGGACGACATGGCTTGAGCCCAAAAAACGGATTTTGAGCGAAGCGAAAAATCTATTTTTGGGTGAGATAGCCATGTCGTCCTGGTGGACCCGCCCTTGCCTTTCTAAGAAAGGGCTGTAGGACCCCTCCCTACATACAGTATCTGTAGCACCTCGTGTACGCTACAAGGAATACAGATGGCGCCAGGATTGGCGCCAGGCACGCATATGAATCGGAGGATAGGGAAGCCTTGGAAGCGGCTCCCCTTTTTCTTTCCCGAATTCGTATCTCGTCAATCACCTCCTACGAGACGAAATCTCTGTTCAGGTCGTAGATTGCCATGTGACGTGTCTAGAATACGTCCTCTGATATGTCCCGATATCCCTTTCACGAGGGATACTCGCTCCAGGAGTTAGAATTCTGGTACCTTAAGGTAAATTCTCTGGGAATATCGCCGTAGTTGTAATATACCCTAGGAAGCTACCCTATAGGAACTTCCATCAGGACGACATGGCTATCTCACCCAAAAATAGATTTTTCGCTTCGCTCAAAATCCGTTATATATATATATATATATATATATATATATATATATATATATATATATATATATATATATATATATATATATATATATATATATATATATATATATATATATATATATATATATATATATATATATATATATATATATATATATATAAACATATATATATATATAGATATATATATATATATATATATATATATATATATATATATATATATATATATATATTTATGTATAAATATATATATATATATATATATATATATATATATATATATATATATATATATATATATTTATATAAATATATATATATATATATATATATATATATATATATATATATATTTATTTAAATATATATATATATATATATATATGTATATGTATATATATATATATATATATATATATATATATATATATATATATATATATATATATATATATATATATATATATATATATATATGTATATGTATATATATATATATATATTTATATATATATATATATATATTATTTTAATATATACATATATATATATATATATATATATATATATATATATATATATGTATATATATATAAAATATATATATATATATATATATATATATATATATATATATATATATATATATATACATTTATATATATATATATATATATATATATATATATATATATACTGTATATATATATATATATATATATATATATATATATATATATATATTTATATATATATATATATATATATATATATATATATATATATATATATATATATATATATATATATATATACGACTGACTGTTAAATATTTTTTGTCAGAAATCACTTGTCTGGTCGGAAACATTTATTGGTGAAAATATTATTCAATAATGACCGTTTTCTTTAATAGGGATAGTGATATAAAAATACTCCATGAATTTAGGGAGCATATAGTCTAGTAAAAACGTTATCTTATAAATAAGGAATGCATAAATAGAGCTTAATCGCTTTAGTAATCTTGAAGAAATATAAATTATCTTTCATCTTTCTATAGTAGTTTTAATATTATTATTTTTTAAGAATAATGTAAACATCTTCGTCTAACTTGGGATTGCTAATTTTAAACCTAATGAATTATTATATTCGTTGACATATAAAACTCGCTCAATCTTCCCACAGCTTTAAGGAAATCTCACTATTCACATTCCGAATATCGATAATAGATGTTGATGGAACTTCTCAACGTCTGAATATGTACGCTGAAGGTATTCACGGTCACTTAGTTTATAATTTGACTTTTGTAATGGCTTTTGGTCATGTGATGTCTTGTTTTATAATATCTAGTGGTGTACAGAAATCTCTTGATTCTGGTCAGGATGTTTGTAGGTGTTGCTTTTGACAGTATTAATACTCAGGCTTTCATTGCAAACTCAAATAGTTGGTAGTTGGTGGTTCTTTTCTCGGCATTATCATTGAATTTTGGAGTGATAAAGGGCTGACAGATGTTGTTCTTGTGCAAAATATGGATTACAGAATACGTTATCTGGTGTTCTTTGAGGTAGTGTTCTTGGATCATTAATTTTCATAATATGTACAAATGATTTGTAGTTCAGCTTAGAAAACAAACTCATTTCATATACAGATGGTGCTACTCTCTTTGGTTTAATTCCATCACCTAAATGTAGTTCGGAGCGTTTCAATTAGGTTATTTGGCGAATTATGGTGCATGAAGTTGAACCTTTATAAAACAAAATGCATTATTACATGTATGTCGAGGATAATGGTTCCTCAACATACAGAACTCTGCATTGATAAAGTTTTTTAGCTCTATGAGATCCTTAAAATTTTAGGTGTGATTCTTAATAAAATATATATTTCTAAGAGGCATTTTTGGCCTGTATCTTCCTGAAATGCATAAAATTGAGCTTTATTAAGCATTGTAAGATTTTTGTTGATCGGTGGATTTTGAAGTGTTTTAATTCTTTTTTTTTTCCTTGTTTCAAGTATTGTTCTCTTGTCTGATCTAAGCTTTCGGTCTATTACCTTGCTGTTTCCTGATCTAGATGTGGATATTAAGCACCGTCCTTTAATCAGTTTATGAAGCGTGGTGAATAAGATTTTCATATATCTAACCATCTTTTGCATTCAGATCTGGTCAGTCAATACCACCTCGTAATACTATATATATATATATATATATATATATATATATATATATATATATATATATATATATATATATATATATTTATATCATTATTTTTAATAGGCCTGCTTTCTCCATGGCAATACTTAATAATTTCTAGTTTTCTAGAAGTTTTATTCCAGCTTTAACTAAATCCTGGAACGATCTTCCTAATCAGGTGGTTAAATCGGTGAAACAATATAATTCTAAACTTGTGCAAATGTTTTTATGTTAACCAGCTAATATGAGCTTCTCTTTATAGTTAAATATGAAAAATTTATTCTAATTACATTTCATTCCATAGGAGGTGTTATATGTACACTAAATTTATGTATATTGTATGATAAAACTTGTTAAATGAGCTTATTTTTTTCATATACGATCTAAGAAATAAAACAGTTGATATGTTTAAGTGTGTTGCTGTAAAAATAAAACAACTCATGATTAATATATCATTGTGTTGTAAGACGAGAATTATAGATATTGTATCGACGCCAGTAAGAAGATTCTGGAGAGAGTCTGTGGCGTGGTTCTTGCCCCTCAAGAACATTCGGGAGTATTAGTCCCTCGTAAAAAAATCACAGGTGACGAGCGGGAGAGAGCCGAATACACTAATACAATGCTGGTGCTTATAGACATTTCAGCTACATCCACTGTGACCAGGAACTTGTTTCTGAGTTGCTACGATTTATTATCTTAAGAAAAAAAAAATCATCTGCGATCCTACATCTAAACTTTTTATAACTGAAACTAAGCAACGCCATCTGCCCCTCGCTGCTTAGGAGCTTATGAAGTCAGCTGAAGACCTACTTCTTCGTAAAAATATGTATGTTATCAATTAGTTATGGTTTGCCATGAGTACTTGTGTTAAATATGAATTATAGCTATATCTTATGTTTGCTAGCTATCATTTTCCTTTCCTGTTAATGTTTTACTATGGTTTCGTGGACATCTTTGGTAGATTATACATAATCTACGGCATATTCTTTCTCTTGCTATTAAATCTTCGGATCGATTCATCCTAGTCATTACTTGGCCAAATGACCTGAAATTTGTGAAAAAGGTCGAGTGGGCAAAGACCCAGGTGCGTTTTTATTGTTTCTGATACATACCTCTGATAAAAAAAATTTATATATCTGTCTTTTGTGCCATTGTAGTATAAGAGAATGACCTAAAATTAGGTACAGACGTGACTTACATAATTACCTAAAGGAAGTCTTCAACACTTTTTTGCGTAAATTTGTTCAAACGGTTAATTTTATCATCTGTGCTCATTAAAAGGGAGAATATTAATAACTTTCAATTTGCAACCCCTAACATCTGTGCCTAGACCAAAAGACTGGAAATCCCTATGAGGGTATCTTGAATATATGTCCATAGGATGTACGACGATTATTTCATATATATCACTTTAAAATAATTATTTCTAGTGAATTTCAGCTTTTCTTTTTCAAACGTGCATTCTTGTCTCCTATGATCTTGTATTTTAACAACATTACATAGCATTTCGTATATAAATGTCTATGAGGTATGCCCATAGGACGTTATTCACAATTTTTAATAAAACTCTTCAAAATAATTTCATGTAAATTAATCGAGAGCCATTTCGGGAAAAGATTTATATGGGCTAGTCCTTGGTTGCAGAGGAAGAAGATGAAGTGAAATAAACTGTTACTGCTCGGCAAATATTTCTTTTTTAGTATTGTTAATGTCATTTAAATATTTTGTATTAATTGTTCATTACTTTTTTTATTTTTGTATTATTTTTTGAGCCCATGGGATTACGGCATAGTTCTTTTCCAACTAGGGTTGTTGCTTAGCTAGTAATAATAATAATAATAATAATAATAATAATAATAATAATAATAATAATAATAATAATAATAATAATAATAATAATAATAATAATAATAATAATAATAATAATAATAATTTATTCACCAATCCATACACGGAGCTAACATCTCGTAAAACTCCAGAAATCGTACGCCAAAAGAAGAAACCATCATCGGCTCACCTGTGAATGTTAAGCACTTGCTAAGAATCAATATAAGAAACGGCACGATAAAATAGCTATAGCTCGCCGTTGGAGTCTCTGTAGAAAATATGAAATACAATGCAGCAAAGAAATGGTACGAACATCAACCAAAAGATGTGGTAGAAAATGATCTAGCTAAAGTACTCTGGAACTAGAGAATAAGGATGAGCAAGGTGATACAAGCACAACAATCTGACGTTCCTTTGCACGACAAGACAATGAAAAAGGTATCACCAAATGATGTTGTAGTACCACGCTATATATGGGGAGAATAAGATATTTATACATATGAGTATTAGGACTTACAAGTTGAATTAAGACGACTATGAAATTTAAAGGTAGAAAGGGTACTAATAGCCTTAGTAGCTTAAAGGGCCCATCAAGTCACAGCAAAAGAATTTTGAGAAGGTGGAAACCGATATAGTCGCAGAAATCGTGCACATTAACATATTACTTTGAAGCAGAACATGAAGTCGAGGAGTGATGGATTCTTAAAGAAGCTGGATGTAACCTGGAACCCCAAACAATAAACCACCATTCTTTCTAGACTGTTATTCACATTATGGAAATGATTATATAAATACTGTTTTATCACGTTATATCAGAGGTAATTTATTTGTTGGGATTTCATGTTTATTTCGGATTATTAATATTTATATATATATATATATATATATATATATATATATATATATATATATATATATATATATATATATATATATATATATATATATATGCATATATATATGCATATATATATATACATATATATATATATAAATATATATGTATACATATATATATATATATATATATATATATATATATATATATATATATAATAAATTAAGCATTTATACCTATACGATTTTACATTTAATAAATTTTTATATTTCTATCTGAATAATGTTTTTTTTTTTTTGCCTTATATGTTTTTTTCATGACATTTCACTTTGACGAAGCAAAAGGTA
The DNA here is from genome assembly GCF_036898095.1 of Palaemon carinicauda. Lineage (NCBI taxonomy): Eukaryota > Metazoa > Arthropoda > Malacostraca > Decapoda > Palaemonidae > Palaemon > Palaemon carinicauda. The sequence goes on from NC_090741.1 coordinate 119,193,582, forward strand.
TATAATCCGTATTTACATTTGAATCAATTCAACATTAGAAAAGGGACCAATAACTCATGTTAACTTAAAAGAATTGTGTCCTTTATTAATTATTTCTTAATGGATAGATCAACTACCAATAAGAAGTTCATGTAGTTAGTGTACCTTTTCTTTTTGATATCCCTCTTACTGCAACTATGCCTATGTTGGTGTACATTAAATATAAATGGTATTTTCATAATGGCATTCTATTCATATACATATTTGATTTCTTAATCCTTAAGTTGTGTTACCTTTCGTAATGTAGTAAAAAGGTCCTTTTTTTATGTGAAATGGTGCTCTTTGTTTCTTAAGTATACTCGTTTGTTTCAGGCTAATTTTGATAATTCCTAATATTTGAGAAATATTAGGGAGTTTTATAAGTCCAGCTAAATGGGTATAGGGAAAGTAACTATCTGTTGCCTCCAGGCATGTAATGGTCGGCTTATAATTTTCAAGGCTAGCCTGCATAAATTTGGTCAGGAAGTTTGTGTCACTGACCTCAATTTTAGTGCTGCCTTCAGCCGTCTGAGCCACAACGTATTGTTTTCTAACTAAACAGATGTATAGGTGGATCTTTTCTTAGTATCATTATTGATTTTTCATGTAAGGGATTGTAAATAGATGTTGATGGGCAGCATAGTAATTATAAGAATATAATATCTGATGTTTCTCAGGGTAGAGTACTTTTCATACTCTAGATGCATGATGTTTGGTGTAACCTTGAAAAAAAAATAAAAGCTAATTATAGCAGACGTTGCTTCCCCTTCAGAAGATTCAATATACACAGCGTTTTAGACGTTTCATTCCAACTGTGACCTTGTGGTTAGATTATTGAGGGATTTTCCTAATTGGCTAGTTTAATCGGTTGAATGTCAGAAGTTGAAACTTGATATAAATTATTTTTTGTTGGACATCTTTACAAAAATCTATGTTCATAGTTTATATACTTCATTCTTATTTTAACGTTGATACTGATTATAAGATTCTCTCTCTCTCTCTCTCTCTCTCTCTCTCTCTCTCTCTCTCTCTCTCTCTCTCTCTCTCTCTCTCTCTCTCTTTCCAGCAATTGAGAAACTCATTAAGATTAGTTTCTACTTTTGGGGGGAATGTTTCATAAAGAATTCGAGATTAGAAATATTTTTCTGTTTTCTCTTTTTCTGCGAAGTAGTCTTATTAGGATTTACAAGGGAATTTCAGATAATCGTGGAAAGTACTCTGAAGCACTAAATGTTGGTTATTTGTACATTAGGATATGACATAGTGAATTAATTCCATGTTGTAGTTACGTTTAATCCTATTAGCGCATAGGATCATGTACCAACGGTTGTGTCCTATCAATTTTGTTGTCATGGTGGAGATGGGTGTTGAAGTAAACGAGGGTGACCTTTAGCCAACGGAGACTTCTCACATGTCAAACAGATATGGTACATAGGTACTTTTTACGGTGGGGTCGCAGGAATCCGTCTAAGCAGTGTAATCCATTTTCATATGGACGGTGGCCAAGTGTGGTTTTGTAGAGGGTCTGCAGGGACTGGATTTCGTATAACAGTGATGTATTAACACTAGGATGGCCGAGGTGTCGTTTTCGACACCTTCAAATTTTTAACTAATTAGTATGGAATAACTGATTTTGGCTCAATGCTGAGTCTTATAGACAATTATTAAATTTTCAAAAAGATGCTTAACAGACCTAATTTTTAAAAAAATATTCAGTGGAATAGCTGATATTTGAGGTTTTACCTTAAATGGCCAAGGTGTCGTTTTTGACACCTAGGCTATTTATATGGTAAATTCATTTAAAAACTCCTCACAAGCAATAATATTTGTGTTTGTGTCCCCTATCTATATATCTATCTATTTATACACACACACACACACACATATCTATATAATGACTTTCTTTCAGTATGAGGTATACTATATATTTGTGAATTTCTTTTCAGACTTGTTATTCCTGACTTGAATATCCTTGAGAATTCTGTGTTTCATGATCCTTGGCAAAGGAAACAGTTACTAAGCACTCATCATTCATATTATCTTAGTGGTAGTCATACTGAATATATTAGAGATGGGTGCTTCACGGTGTAAGGGAAATAAAGATTTCTATACTGTAGAAGAAGCATTGAATATTATCTTCCAATCAGAAGATGAAGTTTCAAGTGATGGTAGTGATGGTAGTGAAAATGAGTTTTTACCACAAAAAGAAGTTTCTTCAAGCTCATCAGATTCTGATGACTATCAAGATAGTGAAGACGAATCCACTAGACAAGCAAGTACCTCATCAGATATACAAGCAAGCACTTCTACAGATAGAAATACCATCATTACACGGCATGGGATTGCCTGGGAACCTTTATCATCATCTCGGAAAGGAAGATATAGCCAAAGTCAGGTATTCAAAGCTACTTCTGGTATTTCAAAAACTGTGAAAAATGTAGCTGCAGAATCCCCATTTTCTGCTTGGAAAATCTTCATTGATGAAACTATGCTACGGAAAATTCATAAATGGACAATCAGTGAAGGAAAAAATCACGATGAAAGCTGGGTGTTATCCTTAGAAAAGTTTGAGGCCTACATTGCTTTGACATAGGCAAGGGGAGTGTACGGAAAAGCTCACAGTGCAGATTTTTTGTGGAATAAAACCTATGGACCAAAAATATTCGGAGAAACCATGTCTAGAAGTGATTACAAGAAAATACATAGATTCATTAGGTTTGACAACAGAAGCACAAGGTCAGAGAGGATCAAAAGTGACAAATTTACCCACATTAGAGACATTTTTGACCTATTTGTTGAAAATTGCAGAGGTGCCTATATACCAACATATAGTTTGACAATTGACGAACAGCTATTGCCCATGAAAAACAGGTGCCCATTCATTGTATTTATGCCAAATAAATCTGATAAGTTTGGAATGAAATTTTGGGTCCTTACAGAGGTAGAAAACAAATACATTGTAAATGTGATCCCCTACTTAGGAGCCATAGAAAAGGAATCAAGGATAGGGGTTCCCTTGGCGGAACATGTTGTGCTCAGTCTTACTGAAGTTGTGAAGAACAAAGGCTATAATGTAACAACAGACAACTTTTTTACATCTCTTGAAGTTGCAAGGAAACTGCGAGATAGAGCTACTTCAATTGTCGGTACTGTGAGAGGAAACAGCAAGCATCTGTCGAAAGAAATGACTTTACAAGAAAAGGGGAAAAAGTATGAATCCAAATTCTATTTTCAAGATGAAAGTGAATGCATGTTTGTTAATTATCAATGCAAAGCTAATAAAAATGTGTGCCTCTTATCAACAATGCATAGTTCTCCAACAATTTCGGAAGGTGAGAAGAAGAAACCAGCAGTCATTGATTTCTATAATGCTAATAAAGTAGGAGTAGACGTAGTCGACCAAATGCTCCGAAAGTACAGTACACGTTGTGCTACAAGACGTTGGCCCCTTGGAGTTTTTTGTAATATACTGGATATGGCAGTTATAAATGCATGGATTATATACAAACTAGCATCAGGGAGAACAATTAGTAGGAAGGAGTTCATTTTGGAGCTCATTGAAAGTCTTAGGCATGCTTATGTTCAGAAGAGAAGCTTACCGAATCTTGCAGATGTGCCCTCCACAAGCTCATCATTACCTAAGAAACGTCGCAAGTGTCATGGTAGAACATGTTCAAATGCTACGATTACTGTTTGCCAAGTATGCAAAAAACCTACTTGAGGCAAATGTGCAAAGGATGAAACTAGGGTAGTGTTTGTAACATGTAAAGATTGTGGAATCTAAGATATTGATAAATAATTGGCCTACAGGATTGTAAAAAGAATGTTATAGCCTACTTCAAAATGATGTCAAATGTTATGTAATAACAATATTCTTTAATAAACTATGTATTGCAAACATATGAGTTATTTCATTAACCATATATGATTATTTTTCATGCCAAATTTCAATAAAAATCATAAGGTGTCGGAAACGACACCTCGGCCATTTTATATATATCAAAGGAGCTGGCCATCCTAGTGTTAAATGGTAAAGATGTATTCAGAAATGGCAGAGAGATGTCATTGATGAACAGACCATGCGTCAGACTGTTAAACAAAGGCGTGCATAAGGGACCAAGTGTTCCCTGTGAACTATTATTATTATTATTATTATTATTATTATTATTATTATTATTATTATTATTATTATTATTATTATTATTATTATTATTAAACGCTAAGGTACAATACTAGCTGGATAAGCAGGATACTTAAAGACCAAGTGATTCACCATGGGAAATAACAGAGTGATGAAGATAAACAAGGAAAAATGAATTAGAGAAGTTATGAAAAATCAAAATGAAATTTTTTGAAACAATAACATCAAATTATAACTTGTATATATCAATTAAAAACTTCTTAATTAGAGGCAGAGGATAAACAAGATAATATCGTGCACCAAAAGTCAACTCTTGAGTGAAGAGGAATTTTTCAGTTATCTTTGTGTTGCCCGGTGTATGAGAAATTATAAAGAATATGCGACACTATTCTGTGTATGTCTAGATAAAGGAAAATGAGTTATAACCAGAGAGAGATTACTCTAGTGCTATATGTGAATGTGATCATGGTGGTGGGTACATGGAAACTGTTTGGGCATGCTCTTCACACTCCCCGAGATAGATTGGTTTGCAAATCTTTAAACTAAGCTCCACAAGGAACTAAAAAATCTGGAAGACCCCGGTCTACATGAAATATGACTATGAAGCGTGAAGTAGGCGATGAATCAAGAAGTATTGATTTGAAATCTCAAGAAAGAGAGGACTAGCAAAATCCAATAGAGGCCATTCATAGTTGAATATATTAACGTAGTAAAAGGTTTTGCGCATTAAAAAGATCAGCCAATAATTACTAGTGAGCGCCAACCATACTTCATTATCACATTATCTCATTATCATAAACCCACTGTGTCTAGCGTTGTGATGAAAATAGCTAAACACTAGAACTGTATATCACAGCCTCGACTCGGCATCAAGTATACAGTAGCAGTGGAACAACTGACCATGGTGGCGGGCACCTATATTCCAGTCAAGTAGCTGCTAAAAATTCCTGGATAGGAACAGGCCACCTTTAAAAACTAAAGCTTGCGACATATAACGTCAAGCTTGGGGGAATCTTACATTCAATTAAAAGATTTGCTTCAGAGGACAAGAATGCAACAAAGAAAATAGGGAGGGTTTTCTTATTGATAGAAATGTTGAGTTTACACAGAAGAATTTTGCAGTACTAGTACAAGAATTACAGGATTAATTATCAAACTGAATAACAAGAATGAACTTAATGTTACTCCAACATACGTACAAACAAAATCCGCACCACAGGAATAAATAGAACGTTTTAATGAAGGTCAGGAGATAACCATCGATCTACTTTTGTTTCGGGTGATTTTAATGATAAAGTAGGTTAAAATAGGAAAAATATATCAGCAGTAGTTAAATTTATTGTAGGCAAAATGAATTATGAAGGATATATGCTTCACACCTTGAACATCATTCAAAAAAGCAATGCAGAAAATGGACATAGAGAAGCCCACAGAGAGAAACGGAGAAAGAAGTTGATTGTATTCTCAGTGAAAAAGTTTTTAAGTAAAGAAATAACAGTGTTAAACAAGATAAAGTCAAGCGATTATTGAATGGTGAGTCACGTTTTTTTTTTTTTTTTTTTATCTAAGGAAAGATAAAGAGAAATAAATTTTGAAATAGAAAATGAACCCTCTTTTAATAAGAAAAAAATCTGAAGAGTTTAGTTTAGCAATACAACATATGTACTCCCAGCTACATGATGAGTTGGAAGCAGGTAAAGAAGAAAAGAGAAGCAATTTAAAAAAATTTGTATAAGAATCAGCACAAGAGATAGGTGAAAAACTCATAAAAAAAGATCAAGGAAAACTATAAATAATACCAACAATTTAAACTTAGTAAAGAAAATATTGGAAGTGAGGGTGGAATCTAGGAGAGATAGAATAGAATTAGCAGAACAATCCAAAATAGTAAACGAACTAAAAATCTATATATTCGTAATCACCATCAGACCAAAATTGAGTAAACACTAAAGAAAAGAAAAACCATCAAACTGATGAAAAGAAGACTTGGAACAGGGCGACAGGTTTTGGCTTTAAATGATGAAAATGGGAATATTATCCAAAATAGATATAGGGCGATATGAATAGCAGAGGATTAGAACACCTGAATATATCTATAAACGGAGTACAGTAATCCTAAAACTATATAAAGATAGTGAAGAAATTCCGATTAAGGGAAACCTATTGCCTAAATTATCCACAAATTGTCTTGAGGAATTTTAAAGAATTTACATTTGGAAAATACAGTAATTGATATCAATTGGTAACGTCTTAAAAACTTACAATTTGCAGATGACTTAGTTGTATTTAGTGAGTAATGGCAGGAATTGAAAAAGGTGATAGAAGATTTGAATAATAATTGGGGTAAAACTAATATACTTTCAATGAAAGTGTAGAGAAACAAAAAATAATAGTTATGGACAAACTTCTAGAGATTGTTAATAAATATAACTACTTAGAATAGACAATGAATTTTCCCAGGACATAGGATCGAAATAAAAAAAAAAGATGAGCGTGCAATAAAGAGCCTTCGTTAATAAAATGATATTATGAAAAGTAAAATGCAACTTTCTCTAAAAAGAAAAGTATTTATTGATATGGCCCTACTAATATCAACTTGTGCATAAGAAACTTCGAGCTGTACTAAAGCCTTAGAAAATAAGATAGTCACAACTCAAAGTGCAATGGAAAGAATAATAGGGGGAATAATGCTAAGCAACAGAAAAAAAAAAACAGCATGGATATGAGAGCAAACTACAGGAGAGGATATTCTAACAACATATGTGCAAAAAAATCGATTGTGGCAGGTCATATAATGAGAATAACATACAATCGATGTACATTAATAATCAGAGAATGGGTCACAAGATATTGTAAAAGAAGTAGGCAAAGGAAGAGAAGATTGATTGACGAAATAAGAAAGTTTGAGGATTTGGACTGGCCCAGAAAGACCATAAACAGAAGTAGAAAGATATGTCGAAGGCTTTTGTTCTGGTCGTGATATAATTATAACTAGCCCTTGAGGGAGGTATAGAGGGAGGCAATAGTGGCGATGTTTAGCAGGAAACGGTGATAATAGTTGATCTACCAAGAATTCTTGTAGTGCT